>NW_005842624.1:301533-359078 GCF_000455745.1 Alligator sinensis | reverse complement strand
GGGGGGCTGCAGGGGGCTTTTAATTTTAAAAATGGATTTTTGGGGTTTTATTAGAGACTTTGCAATTTTTTGCCAGAGAATTTGTGATTTTTTTATCAGAGAAAACCAGGATCCCTGATCATAAGACAGTTCACAATAGCAATATTAATGGGCTTAGAAGGAAATACGACTATAGACCTAAGACTAGAGTCAGTTAAAGACATCAGTGACTAAAAATTAGGTACTGTTTAACTATTAGGTGGCAGGTCTCCAGAGTGAAATACAGAATCATGTATTATTCATCTACATTCACTTATTATGTGTGTGTCTGAGGGGAGGGAGTGGAAGGGGTGGGTATAGGAATCTTGAATGGGATATAAAATAACCAGCATGCTGAGCAATCAGCTGTAAGATCCATCCAACAGGAATTGCTGAGGATAAGAGCCTGACATCCTGATCTTTTATGGGGTGTTATTGCCTCACTCCGAGCTGAAGGGAGGTGCTTTGCTCTGCTTGGCATTCACAGCCCGGAAGCCTCTCCTGAAGGTTCCCTTTCTTTCAAAGAATCAAGCAGTTCTGAAAGTCCTTTCTTTTGAAAACAGCTGGTGTTGGTACTACTGTTGCTGCCTCCACTTCCCCTTTTTAGTAGTAAGCAGTGGTTAGAGCAGTCACCCAGGATGTGGGAGATATAGGTTCTATGCCCTTGTGTGTCTGAATGGATTCAAACCTTGATCTCCTACTAGATGTTGGGCAGTGTCTATGGACCTTCATTTTGAAGCTCTCCTGCTTTGTAAACAATAATTCAAGATTAATTGGGCCAGACTGCAATAATACAGTGACTGACCATGACTGCATCCTTCTAGTAATGACACGTACCTGGGAAGTGGAAACCTGATACTGGTCCCTGCTCCAAGGACTTATATTACATTGGATCTTGGCCTTGGCACCTAGGCCTGATTATTTAGCTCAGTGGCACCCAACCTTCTCACCTCATGGACCAATAGGCAGTGTCCTGTCTATCGGCTGCCTGGATCAGGCTGGTGGACCTGATCTGTTGCATGGAGCAGGTATGGTAGGGGCCTGATCCAGTCACATGGTGGGAAGGGGTGTGGCCTGGGCCTGATCCAACCACACAGAGGGAGGTGTTGTGATCTGGATCTGATTGGGCCATGTGGGGAGCGGGTGTTTTGGCTGTGCAAGGGTGGGGAGGCTGGCGAGGGTACGATCTGGCCCACAGGGCTTGAGAACTTGGTAGCAGGGGAGGGGAGGCAGTATTAATTGCCACAGCTCCCTTGCTGCTTAATTTCCTGATCCATGGGAAGCCCTGCGGGCTGGATCCCATGGCTGTAGAGGATGCGGGTTTAGCACCCTTGACTTAGCCTGCTGAGCTATAAGATGGTGATCCTCAGCAAAAAAAAAACCACTTAATTTTTAAGCTTGAAACTCAGGCAACAAGCTCAACTCCAGTCCCAAGACAGAGAAAGCATCTGTCCTGGGCATACCCTCAGCAAATTCTGCTTTATCTAGTGCTTTTTTTTCCCGTAAAGAGAAAAATCAATTAGACCTCCCTTTTTGGCGGGGGGAACACCTTAATTGCCTAAATTGACTGAATGGTGTCAATCAGGAGAATTACTTCTTCCTATTTTATTCACTCTGATTCACTTAATGCTGTCATAGCTGCTGGCTTAGTATTATTGTGCTACAATCCATAGACACCCTTGTGGAAGAGTGTATGGAGCACAAACTGTGGTCAAAAATCGGTAAACCGCAAGAAAGATGGACCAAAAGAAAGAAACATCATGGATTTGGAAAAGAAAGTGAATTTAATTGTGATTAGCAGAGATCCTGGTTTTCTCTGATTTAAAAAAAAATCCCTAATTTTTGGATTAAATACAGTAACCCCAAATCCACATTTTCCTGTGATTAAAATGAAACACTACTATATATAGATATATGTAAATATCTATATATTAGGGGTGTTTCAGTTTACTCATGGAAAAATGTGGATTTTAGGTTACAAAATTGGGAATTTTTTATCAGAGAAAACCAGGATCCCTGGTGATTAGTCAGTTCAGTCACATGGTCTTTGGATTAATAAACACTCTTACATACCAGAACATTTTATAAAAGAGATAAAAGCAAAATACCATGTAAAAAGGACAACAACAAAACACAAAATTGCCCTTTTCTTATGCTCCTTAATCAGTCCAAAGTTACAGACTGCAGGATTAGGCCCTCTGTATTTTAATTAAACCATATGGTTTTGATGGACAGGTAGGGAATTTTACATTCATTGATCAGGAACACTATAATTATGTACTTTTAAAGTACTAATTAAGAGAATGGAATAGGACTCATGCTAATCTCTGTTTTTAAATCCTTTCCTTTCCTCCTGCCCAGTTTTTATTCTTATTTTCCCTTTCAATATATTTCCTCCTTTTTTTATTTCCCTTCTGTATTTTGGCTTCTTCCCTGCTTTTGTGATTTTTTTTTTTTTTTGCTTCTTTTAGTTTCCATCTCAGCTGTTAACCTGTTTCCCTCCTATCCCACCCCCACTTTTGGCCCAACAGTCCATTTCCTCAGTGCAGCGTGATTGCTTTTAGTTTTATTTTTTAAAACATAATGAAAGGCTATTGCCCTCAGTGCCTCATCAAAGGCTTGATTGTACTCTTGTTCAAATAAAATAGTGACAAACTGCCATTGACCTCTGTACAAGCAGTATCAGTTCCAACACTTCAAAATGCCAAACAGTAGCTCAAATAAGCCAGTTAGGATATTGAGACACTAGGAAAAAACCTCTAGACCAGCACAGTAATGAGGGAAAATGGTCAGCAGTTGTGACAGAGAAAAAATACCTGGAAAGAAAGAAGAAAAAAACCCAAGTCAGTAGAGGGCTAAAATGTGGAAATGAGAAGGAAAATTCTACAAGAATAGAGGGAAGTATGGAAAAAAGGAAGTGATTTAGATCAACAGAGAAATGTAAAAGGAAAAGAAGCTAATGGGATGCATGTACACATGATGGGAGTTTAGTCCTTATTGGTTGCATTCTATGCCCCCTAAATTGAAATGGTGGATTTTATTTTTCCGTCACTCATCGGTTTTAAATCTCATGAAATGCTCAGTGCGCTATTCACTGCACTGCGCTATTCACTGTAAATTACTGCAAGGGGCGCTGAATAATAATCCACCACGCTGATGCACACTGCTACTCTCTACTACAGACTGGTGATATATATAGCTCATAGCTCGCAGATATGCAGGGATCCTGGTTTTCTCTGATAAAAAAATCCCTAATTTTGGATTTAAAAAGTAACCCCAAATCCACATTTTTCCATGATTAAAATGCAACACCACTATATACATATTTATATTAGTGGTGTTTCATTTTAATCATGGAGAAATGTGGATTTGGGGTTACTTTTTAAATCCAAAATTAGGGATTTTTTAATGAAATAGATAATTTCTACAATGGCGGAATTTCTTTTTTACTACCATAACTATGCATGAATCCTGAAAAAAAATCAATCTAAGCAATTATCATTTTTAACTAAAGGATCTTGTCTCTAACGTGGACTTTCTGAGCTTGACTCTGAATGGTGGGTGGCAGAGGGTGGATTCGTACCAGCCTGTCCCACTCCCAGGCAGGAGTAGGAGTAGGGCCAGTGGGGATGATGACCACCAGGCTTAGAATTGTTGCAAGGAGCCTGGTCATTATTTGCTGGTCCTGCCAGGTCAGGGAATACCTTTTTGATTTGGCACAATTCCTCTTGTGCTGGTTGGCCATGAATATGCCCATAGCCAGATGGATTTGTCTCACCATTTCATGCAGCCAATGCTCACAGTCCCAGAGGGCATTCATGATCTTGTCCATATGTTCATCGGTAGCAGCCTGCCTTAGTAGCCTGCATGTCCTTGGGGGTGGCATTGCAAGCGGAGCTGAAAATCAAGAAATGTGGGAAATAGAGTGAATTAAGGATGCTTGGTGCTTTAAAAAGATGCATTCAGAGAATCTTGCAAGTGGATAACATGTGATCAGCCCAAAATGACCAAGAACGGGTGCCTGGCCCTGGGTGGTAGCAGGCTCTGTGTCACTGCAAACAAGTGTCCATCCTCTTTGGCCAGTGATGCACCTCCCTGCTGTGCATTGCCCTGTACCTCCCTGCACTGCCCACTCACTCTGTCCTACACTGTCCCCATCTCCTTCTTCATTTCACAGCCCAGCCTAATTGCAACTGTCAGTTCAGGTGACATGTGACTTAAAGGGTCACTAAGGAATCACATACTAGGTATGGAGGTCAAGCTCCATGTTCCATCCTCCTCCTTGGAGGGAGTGGCAGGTGACATGACTGGGACCCTGCTACTATCTTCTCCATTGGAGCCCCCGTGAGTCGCAGCAGTGGTTGATGATATCTCAGCAGCAGGGGGGATGCCCTGGAGACCTTTGTCTCTGTGCTTTCACAGTGATCCAGTACCTCCATTGGCAACTGGAAGAATTTGTAATGGCCCATGTCCCACATCGGGATGCCCTGCCACTGTGTTCTGGTGACATCCCTGTGGAAAGGAGCCTGCATCTCTGCCTTGACATGGCACTGGACTACTGTCCTGTTGTGCCCCCACCTACCATTCTCCTAGCAACATCAAAGTATATATGACAACTGGCCCGCAGGCTGTAGATGAACTGGTTTGTGACCTCAGGGTCCCTTAGCACTTGCACCAGGTTCTTTGTTTTGGTGAAGGTCCAATTGGACTTAGACCTATGTGTTCCAGTCTGCTCCATTCTCCCCCAAATGTCAGACATCTCAGATCAATAAGGGGTACACCAAGGAGCTGTGCACTCAATTTATAAGTCTTGACATGACAGGGCAAAGGGAAGTTCACCCCCGTCCCACCCTGTTGTGTCTGGGCAAAGTTTGGACAGTAGACATTAGGGCTGTGTGAAGCTTTGGGTGCTGATTTGATGCGGATGAGATTCCGCCTGATTCGGTGGCCAAATCTCCAAATCCGAATTGAATCAGGGGACCAATAAAAAGGTCTGAATCGATTTGAAGCTCTCCAAGTCTTTGGAAAAGAGTCAGAGAGGTTTGATGATTTGGACAGTCCCTGCCTGCTGCCAGATTTGGAGCTGGTAAGTAGGGGTGGGGGAGGTGGAAGCTGGAGGAGAGGAAAGGGGGCCCTGCCAGGGCCCATCCCCTGCCTGCTCCCCCAGCTCCCAGTGCTTGAAAAAAAAGCCCAGATTCATTGGGTGCTGCTGGGCGCAGCCCCCCCGCCATGGCTGCCCTGCCCACCATAGCTCAGGCCCTTTAAGAAAATAGCCAAGAAAACTCCTGGGACTCACCACTTTCTGCAGCGGCCTTGGGGTTTTCAGGGGGCTCATGCAGAGCCCCCCACATGGCACAGGGGGCAGTGGGGGCCACTCTCCCGCTGGCAGGAACGGTGAGTTCGTGGGCTTTGGGGGGTTTTTTTCTTGAAGGGATGGAGCTGGGGCAGGCAGGGCATGTGGGGAGGGACTGGGGGAGCAGGGGGGTCAAGGGCTCATGCAGAGCCCCCCCATGCACTGTGGGGCAGTGGGGGGCAGCAGGGAATCGCTCCCTGCCTGGAAGCACCTGGTGAGTTGGGGCTTTTTTTTTTTAAATTGGCAGGAGCTGGGGCAGTCGGGGCAGCCATTGCTGGGCTGGGAGAGTGGGTGGGGGATGGGCCTGCGTGATTCAAAGATTCGGCCAAATCGATTCGAGACAGTGATTCAAATCACCGAATTGAATCACTGTCCCCCGAATTGGCCGAATCCAAAGCAAATACTAGCCGCTTTGCACAGGCCTAGTAGACATGCTCTGCTAGTGTTGCACATTTCAGCTGCACTCACCTGGCACATGCTGGCACCAGGCACAGTCAAGGCAGGAAGGGGGGCTCTGTTTGCACCAGTGGCAACTTTTTGTATTTTATGGGCATGCTTGTTTTGGACATGTTCTAGCCCTGTGTATGCCATGGCACAGTAGCAGGCTACCCAGCATCCCATGTGTCAAGACACTACTCCCAGTGGGACATGGTTTGACTGCTGAGCAGTTCAGACATAGCCAGTGAGGGAATGATTTGCTGGCAGAACTCACGATTGCTCACGACCGGGTTCACAGAACTCTGCTTGTCAGGTTTATGTAAAACCGGTGAGCAAATTAACGGCATTAAGGGGACAATTACACCACAGCCAGCCGAAAAGAAGTTTTGGAGGTGCAGGGTTGGGGGGCAAAGGGGTTCCCCACGGCTGTTTCCAGGCAAAGTTTGGGGATTTTTTGCTAGACACATAAGAGCTATGCTCTGTGACTGTTGCAAGTTTTGGCACCTGACAGTGGTGTTCACCAGGGCTCCCCCCTCCCACCCTGTTGTATTTGGACAAAGTTTGGACATTGGACATGCTACCACCAGTCAGGGTCATGTCCCATTTGCTGGGACTTCCCTCTGTTGTCCTAAAGCATTCATTACACACAAATACCTGCAAATTGTAGTGACACTTGGCAGACAAGGGGGCTCATTACACAAAAATTGTAGTGACACCTGATGGACAAAGGGGCTCACCACATGTAATTCAGTGAATTACTGTGTACACGTGACAGATTAATGGCTGCACCATTCCAAGTTGCATTGTCACAAACTAAACTACATCAGGATGGGGATTTGTTTATGACGATGCAACTCATTTAAATCACCATAAACTCATGTACATGTAAAGTATAATGCCATTAAGCCACACAAAAAGGCCATTTTTGTCATGTGTACATACACCTGTCATCATGTGTAAAAGTGGCCATGGAGACTAGAGAACTAGAGTAGCAACAGTAGAGAAAAAAAATCTTACAGATCTTGATAAATCTTTAAAGTAATTTTATTCCATTTTACAATTATATATAGAAATCTGGAGAGTGGTTTAAATGTCTGCAGAATTTCAAACATTAAGTGAACTTGCATAATCATTATGGCATTTATTAGCCTGGGCCAGTAGCATAATGGGGCCGGGGGGGGGGCAACTGTGGGGAGGGGGCAACTCTGTTTGCGTGTGTGTGTGTGGGAGGGCAGGGAAGGAGAGGGGCCACAAAAATAGCTGCTGCCCTAACTTACGGTTGAACATACTAGTGCCTCATGTGCTGCCACTTTCCACAGCATGGTGCTGTCCTGTTATGCCACTGTCCCAGACACCAGATTAACTTGCTTGCTGGTCCCCACTATAATGCTCATTGTTTTATGCAAAAAAAAAAAAAATTCAGACCATTAGTATCTTTTCATACACGATTTATAATGGCTAATGTTTCAATGTAATGGCCTTGTCCAAAATGGAGTATAGCCCAAGGTAGGCACCTAAGTATTTAGTGTATCTTGGTCTTCATCAAGGAAATCAATGTTTGGTTTGTATTATTGATAATTTTGCCTGTCTTTTCACCATTCTTGCTATATTTTTAAGCTTGCACACATTATAAATAAGCATTACCAGCTGCCATGGTAGAATAAAAATAAGGCACATTGATGTATACTACACACACACCCCTTTACACAAAATCTGAGAGGAAATAGGGCATATTATTTGCATAAATAAAGCATTAAAGATTTATGTTTTGTAACTTGTAAAGCTCCAGATTCTCAGCATATTTCTAAAATAACCAATATGCAGAAATATGACTGTGTGCTGTATTTTGGTATAATTTATTAGACAATAAATACCATGTTACAATACCTTTTCTTCTCTTAATTTTGATTTATTTTTTAAATTAATCCTTTGTTTTCTCAAGCTATACAAAGACTAGCCATATGATCATACTACATCTGTTTTTCTTTTACTGGTAAATGAGAAGTGAGGTTTACATAGTAATTTAAAGGAATATTTAAAATATTCTAAACTAAGCCATCAATACTGATCAAGAAGAGTCCAAGGGTAAATCTAAATTCAAAATATTCATGCTTTGGAGTATGAAGGATAGGATGAAGCTTTCCAATCTCTAAATTACTGTATATGCAATTACTAGTGCCACTCTCAGGAGAGCTACATATTGACCCTTTGGTAGTTAACAGCATCCCTGGTCTTCTTCAATAATTCAATAGAAAAACATTTGGACTTGAAACATCCAGTTAGATAATAAGATTACATCAGACTTAAATTCTCATACTAGATTAAGGTAAAAAACATGTATGCCTGGTTCTATAAGCTAGTAAAGGTATCTTTACCTGTCATTTTATTTTGAGTTCTACAGCAGAAATATGAAGAAACAGAAAGAAGACATCATTTACAATTAGAGCAGGATATTATATGTAAATCTGACAATTTGTGAGAGAAGACACTATTTGTCATTTTACTATTACAGTAAGAGATATACATTTTAATATGAGATTACTAGCAAAATGTCAATGGTAGATTTATGTTCATTTTATTTTTACAAGGATAATGGAAATTACAATATTTCTCTGAAAGCTGATTGAAATGGGAGTGGCAGTCATTAGAAATCAATCATTTTTATTGGTGCTTGACTCACACAAATTAGAGATGGGACAGACCTATTATAGCGGATTGTCTAGTCCATCCTGCAGCTAGTGTAGTATTGTTCCCAATAGTATATTTTCTAGTGTTTATATCTTGTTGAATTTTGTTTTTCTCAAGTGAATGAGCTTATTAATAGTCTCCCTTGGGAGACTACTCTCTAATAGACTTTATGGGGCCAGATCCTGCTTGTTTTATTCATGCATAGTGTGTTATTGAAGTTAGTAGAACCACACACAGAAGCAAGGCTGTTGGGGTTAAACTCACTATGAGGATGTTTTTCCTGATATTTAGGTTCCATGTTACCTTTTTACTTTCATTTAGTATTTTATGTCATACAAACAAACAAAAAAAAGAATTTTTGGACACCTTTTAGGAAAATTATATTCAAGGGAAAGTAAGAAAAAATGTTAAATAAAAAAAAAAAAAAGTTTATCTTCTCTTGCTTCTCCATTTTCCTATGTCTTGGGTCCCTACTGACCTTTTTTTGTCTCATATCTTAATTCTTTCCTTTCATCCCCCTTCAGTTTTTGTTCACATAACATTTTGTTAATGATGCAAAATTTCTAGAGCAGCATGTTTCTTTTTGGGAGTTCCCATATCCACAGTGTGCATACATTTCAAGGACTTTTTGATGTAAATCCCTGCTTCTGCATGGACAGATGTATTAATATTGGTGTGCTCAATGTAAACACATCTGAAAAATATAGTTTTTTACCATCTTTTGTTGTTGTCTTTTTTAATAGTTCTCTTTCTCTCTCTTTCCCACCCCCTTCCTTTTCCTTTTCATTCTCCCATCATGTTCCCCTTCTCTCTTTCATCATTCTCCCTTAATGAAATTGACAGATGACACCTTTGTTGCAGATAGGTGAGGAGTGAAAAATTGAGGAAGACCAAGAGCTTGATCCAAAGCCCACTGAAGTCATGGAAAAGATGCTCATTGATTTCAACAGGCACTAGACTTCTGATAAGAGAAAGAAATATCAAATAGTGAAATGATCATGAGTGATGATAGATTGTATGTACATGAGCTTGCAAGAAAATGTAGTGGAAAAATAGCCATTAAGACTTTTGGCTATGTACATAGAGAGCCTATGAAAAGAACAGGGCAAATGCTATAAAATCAGATGTGCACACTTTTCAGTGAGAACTCTGAATTTATTTAGACTGTATTTGAGAAGTCTTTCATTCACTTTCATGAACATTTATATGAATGAATTTGTTGGCAAAAATAGTTATGGAAAGAGGAAAAGTTCCAAGCAGTCATCCCATAGATATCTATTTGTGTCATTATATAAACTTAAAAGTATTTGTGGGTATGCTGAGAGCTTTTAGTGGGTTTATGAGTCATCCTAACAGGGAGTTGAAACAATGCCATGGAAGTTAGCTGACCAGTCACACAGTATGAATAGCTGACAACGAACAATGAAAGTAAGGAACAATCATTGCAGAAGTTTGTAAACAGGACAGCCCAGAGTACTCAGACACCAAATAATACTAAACCACAAAATCACATAAAAAAATCTAATTCTTATTGTGGACAACACATAAAACAAGACACATTTTTAAAAATTAGATGGGACAAGCCATTGGATAATATTGTGTTGAAATCATGCGTGGCTGACTCAATGTATAAACACATACTATGAGACTCTTCATAAAGAAAGCTAAAGTCATCCCATAGTTACCCAGTCCACACTCAGACTGTCATTAAGGGAATATGTGCATCAAAGCTCTTTCCTTTATCTAGATGGGGAGTCACACTTTTCTTGGAGCTCCTTTGTTTTACAGAGGAGATGCACAAAAGGAGGGTTAATGTACAGCTAGTCATTGGACTCCATATGATCTTAGATAAGCATTCTTGCAATAGAAAAAAAAGTCTAGACAATGTGTTAAGTAGTCCGAGAGAGACTGACACCGACTGAGAGCTTCACTTTGGGAACTGTACAGTGATATCTTCTTAACTGGTGTTTCTTCAAGAACAGATTGCATATTCATTTTGGGTTCATCTCCTCAAGAAATGAGGCTTGGGTGTATTCTATGAATAATTACACTAGAAAAATCCCTTGATTAGGTGTTACTGATTTCTAGATCATTACAGAAACCAGTCTGCAGGACTAAAATCTTCTGCTGTTTGGCAAAAGGAAGGGGCAAAAACAGGGTCATTAAGCTTCCAAGGAGAAAAATTGCAAGCTGCTATTAATAATTGAACTGGAATGAGACAGCTTGTGGAAAACAAGCAGAGTTAAAAGTAGGCCAGAAAGAGCTAAAACAAGACCTAAGATGAGACCTGAAACAGGTACTGTCTCAAGTCTTAGAAGACACTGTAAGATGAGGTAGAGGCAGAAAACAAATCCAACCACCTGGAAATTAAAAAAACAACCATATAAGTGCATCAGAAGCTACAAAATGTTGAACTGCTATAGATTTCCCTGTTTCAGTACTTCTCACTGTTCTGAACAGATAATCTTTAAAGATTTGTATTTCCATTCAAAGACTTCTCACTTCTATACCTTTCTCTCATGATGGACAGCTGTTGATTCTGAGCTGGATAAAACTCAAAGTTGATGTCATTAGGGACCAGGCCAATAAAGAATGTATATGCTTCCCCAAATGCAAAGCAGAATGGTGTGTTAGGCATTTAAGGCTCTCTGTATATCACATGGGGAGAGTTAGATGCCCCAGAATGAGATCCAAAACAACTGGCACATTCAGGGCCCTGCTACATTCTCAAATGAAAAATCGATAGAAAACAACTATACAGTCGTTACACATTTTAAAGTACTAACTTTGTAACTGGTTGGCTCTTTTTATTGCTGAACAGTCATTTTCATGGTGTGATAATTACTTTGTATGTGTGGCTGGTCTAAATGTATTATATGATTAACCAGTTAATTAACATATGTAATATGTAGCAGGGGCCTGAGAACTCATCTAATAGTTAGTCAATGACAAATGTTGAAGAGAAGAGTGTGTCTTAGGCCCCCTATACATGGTACAGGTATTGTTCAATTAACTGGTTAATTGCACAATTACCTTGAGACCAACTGCATTTGCAAAGTACCCATCGTGCCATAAAAAGCTCCAACCAGTTATAATTATGGATCTCTATAAATCATGCCCTGTGCAGTGGCTCCTTTAAGTTTTTTCATTTTACCACCTGCCCCCTCTGTCCCTGATTGGTGGAGGAGCCCCACCCACTAGGCTGTGCCCCTGAACTCCAGGAAGTGAAAACCACAGTTTTAAATATGCTATGGGTTTTGCCTCCTCACTGGTCAGCAGCAAGCAGCGGGGCCGCCAGGGCCCCTCTACCAATCAGAGATGGGGTAAGGGGGGCAAGTGGCCAGAGGAAAAAAAGGAGGTAGTGCAGGGGGTACTTCGTCCACAATTTATGGAGATCCCTAGCTATAATGTGTAATAAATTTATAGCTGGTTGCTATTGAGCTTTAATTTGCATGTATAGCAGGGTCTTCCCCTGAGAGAATGAGAGAATTCCCTGCCCATTGGTGACATGTAGGAGGTGCATGCGGGTGCACGTGCACCCTGAGCATGGCAGTGCACCCCCTACAAAAAGGTACCACCAATACTGCTGGCGGCACCTGCAGGTGGTTGCCGCTCACCAGCCCTCCCCCTCCCCCTGACACGGCCAGTGGCATCTGTGGGCAGTCTGTGGTTGCTGCTGGCTACCGCCAAAGCTGCTGGTGGTGTCTGCGAGTGATTGCCAACCACTAGTCGGCACTCACCACCCCCGCCGCTGACAGTGCCGTGGCTGCCTGCAGGAGCTCCCTTTTTACCAGTGCCATGCTCCTGCTGCCAACAGTGCCACTGCTGCCTGCTGGAGCTCACCATGCCCCACCAGCCTCTGGGGGCATGCAGCGTTTATGTCCCTACCCCAGCACCCAGCAGCTGCCAGAACTCAGAGTCCTGCTGTTCTAGATGCTGGGTCACCGTAGCATGTCTCCTGGTGCCAGGACCCAGGTTGGTAAAAGCAATCATTGGGCACAGATGCAATCTTTCCACCTTGAAGGTATGGTAAACCCCTAAGGTAGGGATATCACAGCAGCTCTAATCCCCCTGTCCCAGGAGCTTTATTTGATGTCCCAGCCTCAGGAGTAGAGGGGGCTCCCAGCCGTGGGAGCTTGCTTCTTGTTGGTGCAGGGGGAGTTCAGGATTGGGCTCCCCCTGCACTGGCTATAAGGTACAATAGGATCTAATGCATGAGTCTACAATCATACCTCCTGCCATGCACATGTGGTATAGCAGGAAGTGTGATTGTGTGGACTGTACATTAAATCCCATTAAAACCTTCCTCTGCCCCCTTCTTCCCACCCCGATAACGAGTCTCTGTTCATTCAGAATCTACAACACAGAAATATTTTTGCAAAGAACCGAGCAGAACTAGTTTTTGTCTTTCAGGTTGAAGTGGTGCTGCTACTGCCACCTACATTTCATATAATAGCCTAATGATTAAAGCACTCACTCAGGAAATGGGCAATCTAGGCCAAATGCACTATTCAGACAGGGTGTTCAAACCCACATCACCCACCTCCTAGGAGAGGTTACAGGTTACTCTATGCATGGGAAAGAAGGACAGAACTTTCCATTACTACTGATGAAGCTGTGCTCCTGCACAAGATTCATTAGCTCAGAAAGGGAGTGGGTTTCCTAGAAAGTGGGATATGTGGGTTATAAAACCATCAGGTTGAGACAGGATTGAATCCAAGTGTCCCATATCCTGGGCAAGGGCTCTCATCAGCAGGCAATTACATAAAAGTAGGTTATCACCTAATTTGCCAACATCTTGATCTGGACATGTGTTAGGTGTAGTTAGAAGAAGCCTAATGGATCAGGCTTCTGAGAGGACATAGGCTGAAGAAAGCCTAGTTTCTAGATCTCAATTAAGCATAAGCATGAATTAGGTACTGATGTGCTCAGACTGGGAAAGTGTAAAGCATATGCAGAAAAGCACGCCAAGGACTCAAGGTCAAAAAGAAGATGACTACAGAGTTTAGGTACCACAGGACTAATTGGCAGCAGAACATTAATAGCTGTCATTTGGATTGCAATTTTGGGCTTTAATTCCATAGAAATTCAGCAGTAGACATGTAATTCCTTTACTAGATTTAATTCCAAATTCCTAAATAGCTGTAAGATTGTCAATACTTTCTAGCCATTAGCAGCATATAGGAGGAGGCGTTTGGGTACATGCATGTGCAGTTGTATCAGTGTTGGTTTAATGGATGATTTCTAAGCCTTTATTTGACGATATATAGCAGAGCGTATGCTGGACAAGAATTTGTTTTTTTCCTTTTCACTACAGCTCACATACATAGATAATACTGATTTGAGACAGTTTAGGCTGCATAAAATATCATCATTTGATTTCATGATAGCAAATCAAGCAAATTAATAAGATTAAATAATGAATTCCGAGCATATAAAATATCTATGTTTACTAATGCAATAAGAAAGATGTGTGAAGATTTTGCTTTGTCCAGTTGTTTTCCTTGGTTACAAGCAGAAATGGGCAATTTCTTAAAAACTGGATATTTAGGCAAAATACCCAATGAAATGGATTTGTGAAGGCAAAGGGTTTTTTGCCTGATCACATCAGATCATAAAAAATGCCACAATGGTGAATTATTGTTACTGTATAATGGCCTAACCCTATGTTTTCTGTGTAACATTAAAGTTAAATGTTTCAACACATCAATCTTGTTTCAACACGTCAATGCTGAATAAAATACAACAAAAGCGTTAAATATATTACAGGATGTACCAGTGGATTCTCTGAAATACAAGAGAAATGTTGACATGACAATATTTCCAAGCACTATTTTATTAGGCATTTAACAGTCTGGTGACCGCTTTTATGTTTGCAATGTAATGTATGAAACAGAAAGATCTATTATCCAGAGGCTATTTTCTCTCTTTTTGTGCATCTAGCCCGCTACAATTTGTTAAAAAACAGAGAAAAGTGTGGAATTTTCAGTCATCCGCTCAGGCCCAAAATTCATAATCTAATCTTCAATGGGTATATATACTGTGATTTTATATATATTGTACTTTCCTCTACATACTATAGCCTTTATATTATATATGTGATATAATATACTCTGGGTCCCTATCATATACTGCTCCATATTCATCTGTTTTCAGGTTCCAGAAAGTACTCTGCAATATTCACCAAACTCAGACACAAGATTAGCTGGTCTCCAGATCACTGCCTCCTTTCCCTTCCTTACTAGAAGCAGAATGCTATACTTATGTTTTTTCTTTAATAATATTAATTTTGTAAAAATATTAAGTAGATTTTCTTCATGGTAATTCAAACTTGGGCTCAGATCTAAAGTGCAGAAAGCTCCCATTAAATGAAATTCTACAAGAATTATGTTATTCTCACAAACACAGGATATTTTAAAGGGGCGGTCAACTATAAAATCATATTTCTTTGCCATTTTTAAAGTTACTTCACTGTTGCAATGTTTGTGATATGTACAAATAATAATAATAATAAACCCTTTTAACTTACTGCTTATCAATGACCTGAGGCCACATCCTCCCCATTCTTTTGCAAAAAAAAAATCAGTGTTTACAGTTCTTGCCAAGGATGTGGGAGAACCATGTTGAATTCCTTTCTCTGCCTTAGATATTCAAACCCATGGTTCCCACCTTTGTTTCACAGTACCCTATTGCCAAGGTCACTCTGTGCTGGCGATTTTGGAATACACTCTACCTCTCCTCTTGAAACTCTTCCACTTTGCAAAAAAATATTCAAGATTCATTGTGCCATAAAGGAGGGAATATGACTCTAAATTAGTAGTTAGGAGCAGTCTTGGTTTCCAGTCCCTGCTCCAGGGGTTGTTTATTCATTTTACATTAAGGATAAAATTCATAAGCAGTCATTAGTAAGTAAACTACAACCCAGGGCTCTGCCTCTCCCAGGTGAGTGCCTTAATCACTAGGCTACAGAGTCAGGCTCATACTGTCTTCCTCTTCCCATGTGAATCTTGATTTTTTTTTTTACCAGAATAAGTGAAAGAGGTGTTTGAGTCACCCCCCTCCGTATTACCTTGAACCTCAACTAGTTTAAATTCTTGGGCATAAGGCTCCTGGGAAATTAAATATATTGTTTGGAATCCCATCAGGCATAAGAGAAAACTTAACTGGTCTCCACATCCTGGATGAGAGCTCTAAATCATCAAGCTATTGCATTGCGTTCTGTTACTGTGCATGTTCAGAATTGCTGCTATCTTGTCTGACCTGACTAGCTTTGCTGTCTATCTCAGCCTACAATGTTTTGGGCATCACAAGATAAATGACTCTGGATGTATCTACATGAGACACTAAATATTAGACAAATAGTAGACTAATTCTACTGCACGTTAGCATGTCAGACAAAACCTGTGCTAATATGTTAATGCGCAGTAGAATTAATCTACTACACAGTCTTACAAAAAAGCAGGTGCTGGCGCTACTGCGCAGTAGTGCTAATTACAGTGCATTAAGTTTAGTTCCAGTTATTACAGGAACTAAACTTAATGTGCCTTATGGCACATTAATGAATGTATAGATGCTCACTCTATACCTAACTCTCATGAATGGCCAAATCCAGTAAGCTTGTTGGACCACACTTAACTCATACATGCAGCACTGAGTTCAAAGGAGAACATAGCAGTCACACCCACCTTCATTCAAAAATGTCTCTCACCTTGATGGACAGTGTCCTAATCATCAATTAATTCAGGAGTTAGGTGAGGAAGGATGCTCAACATCTCCTCCTAAAAGTGTTCAACTTTGCAAGAAATGTCTGGTTCCTACCTGCCCCTCCCCACTCAACTGTGGACCACTTACACATTTTGCATTACAGAGTTATTGGATAAAATACGTAAACTGGGGTGGGAGCAGGGACTGGAAATCATTACTCCCCTCTTCCCTTGCAAGGGTCATCATATTGATTGACAAAGTTCTTTCTTGCTTGCTGTCTCTCACGAGACATGAATCTTTGTTTTATGGTAGTATAGCTTCAACAGGAGTGGGGCAAAGAGTGCTGTCACCTCATTCTTGTCAATAGCCTGGTGGTTAGAACTGTCTCCTGAGAAACTGCAGATATGAATTTCAGTCTCCTTGAGATAAGGACAGCATTGAACCCTGGTCACTGAGTGCACTTTCTGGGTGGGTAGTTAATCACTGGGCTGATTTTTGAAAGAAAAGAGTGAGCCAGCCATCAGTATCTAAAGGGATGACTTAAGAATGTAAAAGCAGAAAGAGAGTTTCTCATGGTGAGTACCAACTTTCACATAGGTGCCTATATCTGGGAGACAAGTTGGATTTCAGACACACCCCTTTCTTTGGTATTTCCTATTACAGTGAGGACCAACCTTTTTGATCAGTGTGCTATAAAGTAAACTAATTTTCCCAAGGGAAATGTTGGGAATGAAGTACCGCTCCTACTTGGACACAGTGCTGAAATAGCTGTCCTGTATGGGAAAGACAGGCCGAAGTGGGGGATGTGTATACGAGTTCTGCTGGCATTTCCCAATGGTCCAAGTCCCCATGGGACCCTGGATCCCTGGACCCTCTGAAGAAGTGGAACAGGTGTCTGCCACAGTTCCTCACAGTTCCCATGGTGGGAACAGTCCCCACTCTGCCTTGACTGGGAGCAAGAGTGGGAGGCAGATCCTGGACAGGAGGACTGATGCAAGGGAGCCAGTGACCTGTGGTCCAGGGGAGCAGAAAGGCTCCTGGTGGGGCCCACTCTGGTGGGCGGCAGTGAATGAAGGGAGTGGAATTGGGACTGGGATACTTGGAGCCTAAAGCCAGAGCTGTTCATTACATCACCCACCTCCCTGGTTCACCATACACCCCAGTCCTGGTGGTTGTCCTTCATATGTAGGACCCCCAAGCAGTTCCAGGAGAGTCCTAGTGGGACACAGGAGCACTCAGTACTGGGGTCAGAGCATAGCCCACCATCCCAGTGGGCCAGGGTATCCATGAAGGTAACTTGGTACATGCAGAAGGTCTGGACATGGAGGCATGTGCAATTCACAAGGGAGGGCATGCACTCTGGGGCTCTTCTCAAAGCCTCAGGGAGGGGCATGGGAGAAGGTCTGCAGTGACATGGTGGAGGTCTGGGGTTATGCTTGTCCTCTCTTGGCAGCCAACTGGGTGGCCTGGGTACTCAGCTGCCCTTAGTAGTCCTCAGCAGCCCAGGGAATCTGCAGGACATTCTGGGAGGTGTGCAGGAGGTATGCAGGCCTTGGACCCCTGAACCTGCAAAGATGAACGTGTATATTGCTTGCTCCCAATCTAAATTAGCCCGCTTACAGAAAACTGCATAAGTTAGATTGGATCCTCTACCAGCTTTTTGAATGTCTGCACATGGCCTTATTACAGCATAATGTATATGCATTTGTTAAATAATCTTTTATTGTCACATTGTACAAATCTTTTAAATTAAGGAGTCGGAAGAATAACATTTGGGAACGAAATGTATTGTTTGTTTTTCCATTGTCCCAATATCTTCAGAAAAAGGTTATAGTACTAGATTATACAGATGCTATAATATGATGTTTAAATATAGCACATTTTTACCTTTGTAGGTTAGCATTGGCAACAGAATAAATATGTTTTATTAGCTCTGTCTAGTTTCCAATGCCTCTTTCTTATTGTAGTCAAGACAGTTCCTTTCCTTTTGGCTGAAATAAGTGGTTGATTGTGTTGTCCATATGATCACCAGGCTGCCTTGTAAAGCTTACAAAGCACATGATCATGCTTATGTCAATGACAGTGTCTAAACAATGGCATGAAACCATCTTTTATCCTGGGTCTTTCTTGAATTCTGTCTTTGGATTCCTTGATCCTCTCTCTGACAGGGGGAGACAGAAGGAGGGGGAGCAGATTGAGGCTCCCACGGTGAGGGAAGAAGTGGGACAGGTTCAGGAACAGGGCTGGGGTGAATGGGACCCCGGGGCTGGGGTGGGTCATGGCATGGAGCCGCGGGCAGCTTGTCAACGGATGTGGGGGTGGGCACAGCTCCCCATCGTGGAGGCATGGGGGGCATGTGCCCCCCAGATTTGTGCACGAGGCATTGCTGGGCTGCATTCCTGGCTGCGTGCATGCTGCAGCTACTTGTGTGTGTGTGTTTGTGCCTGTGTCTGTTGCTCTGTGTGTCTGTGAATGTGCCCCCCTCTTCCTTCTTGCTGCAGCAGCCTGGATCCCATGTCCATGCTGCCCTGCAGCTCCTCTGCACTGCCACCACTGCCCTGCTGGGGGGCCCAGAGGCAGGGGTTACGGTGACAGAGTGGACCCTGGGTGCAGGCTCCAAAACCACGTGTGCAATTAACATGTTAAAAAAACTAATGCAAGAACCAATTAACATGTTAATTATGCATGTTAATGGTGATTAATTGACAGCCCTAATTTAAGGCAAGTATGCTTTCCTAGCACATTTCTAATGACTGTTTTGAGTAATTGGATTTGTTAATTAACTATGAAAAATATGTTCTGGTAAAGGCCAAAGAGTGACAGAATGTAACTGTTCTCATTCTGGTGTGTTTGTATAATTTTGCTTTCTAGTCTTTTGTAACTAGATTTGGAAGGACGGGGTGTTTTCTGATAATGTGACAATATAATATTAGTGTAAAATATTTCTTTTTCATTTTCTTTATTTCCATAACTCCTCATATATGTAGAGAAGACTTGAAGATAGCTGTGTTTTGCATTATATTCCAAAGATTTTAAAAGAGCTGAGTTTCTATAATGTTGTCTGCTAAAAAGACAATGAAATACACAAATACAAAATATAGCATACCTGAAGTACACTTCCACTGTTTTTCTGCATGTGTGGTACCGGTCCACTGAAGAGTCTAGTGGTTCAGTGGAGCATCAGGATTTTAAATAATTCTTTATAGCATTGCTTCACAGGCCTCGGGTCTGTGCAGAAGTAGTTAGGGATCTTCTGGAAGGGCTGGTTGTTTTTAAATCTGTGGGCCCTGATGCCCTCCACCCACAGGTGTTGAGGGAGCTGGTGGGGGTCATTGCTGTGCCCTTGGCCTGGCTGTACGAGCGATCATGGTCCACGGGCCAAGTGCCCGGAGATTGGAAACTAGCTAATGTGGTCCCCATTTATAAGAAAGGGAGAAAGGAGGACCCAGGAAACTATAGTCCCATAAGCCTCACATCGGTCTTGGGGAAAATCCTTGAAAAAATTATCAAGGATCATATCTGTGAAGGGGCAGCAGGGGAGATCATGCCCAGGGGAAATCAACATGGGTTCATCAAAGGCAGGTCCTGCCAGACCAACCTGATGGCCTTTTATGACCAGGTAACTAAATCCCTGGATGATGGTGTCACCATGGACGTAATCTTTCTGGACTTTAAGAAGGCCTTTGACACTGTCTCTCACCCCACTCTCATTAATAAATTGAGTGACTGTGGCATTGATGCCTACACAGTTGGATGGGTCAAAAATTGGCTGATGGGGCGCACCCAGAGAGTGGTGGTGGACGGGTTGTACTCGACCTGGTGGGATGTGAATAGTGGGGTCCCCCAGGGCTCAGTCCTGGGGCCTACACTGTTCAGCATCTTTATCAGTGACTTGGACAAGGGGGTGGAAAACACATTGTCCAAGTTTAATGATGACACCAAGATGTGGGAAGAGGTAGGCATGCTCGAAGGGAGAGAGAGGCTGCAATTAGATTTAGACAGACTACAGAAGTGGGTGGATGGTAATAAGATGGGGTTCAAGGTAGATAAATGCAGGTTGATGCACCTGGGGAGAAGGAATCCACAGGATACATACAAGCTGGGGAGCTCCCCCCTTGTGAGCACAGAGGCGGAAAGGGATCTTGGAGTCATTATTGACTCCAAGATGAACATGAGCCGCCAATGTCAAACCGCAGCCAGCAAAGCCAACTGCACCTTGTCGTGCATCCAAAGATGTCTCTCAAGCCAGTCCAGAGTGGTGATACTCCTCCTCTATGCGACATTGGTCCGGCCTCAACTGGAGTACTGTGTCCAGTTCTGGGAATCGCACTTTAAGAAGGATGTGGCCTGCCTTGATAGGGTTCAGAGGACGGCCACCCACTTGGTTGGAGGGCAGCAGGACAGGCCCTATGAGGAGAGGCTGAGGGACCTGAACCTGTTCAGCCTCAGTAAGCGGAGGCTGAGGGGGATTTGGTGGCTGCCTACAAATTTGTTAGGGGAGATCAGCAGCAAACAGGAAGGGTCCTATTCCTCCCAGCAGCACCTGGGGTGATGAGGAACAATGGCCAGAAGCTGATGGAGAATAGGTTCAGGTTAGAGATTAGGAGGCACTATTTCACTGTTAGGGTAGCTAGGATCTGGAACCAACTTCCTAAGGAAGTGGTCCTCGCTTCTACCTTGGGTAAATTCAAAAGGAGATTGGATGAACACCTGTCTGGGGTCATGTGATCCCAGCGTGTGCTCCAGTCAGTGACGGGGGGTTAGACTAGATGATCTATTCAGGTCCCTTCTGACCCCTAACTACTATGAAACTATGAAACTATGACATTTTGGTAGCCAGCCATCCATAGTAAAAGCAGAAGGAAATCAGTGTTGCCATTCTCAATCTCACCTTTGTTGATGGGGCAGTCACCACTTCACATTACCTTGCCATTCTAAACATACTTCTTGTGTATCTCCATAGGATAAGTTTTCAAATGAAAATTCACTCATGTTTGCTTATATTGTGTCCATTTCTTCATCTGTTCATTTATTACATTCCAGCAAGTGAATCTGTATAACATTATAAAACAGAAAGAAACAAAATGGCTAGGGCCAGAAATTACACATAAACCAGTATAAGTAATTGGAAACTGGTTCAAATCTGCAATATAATAGAAGTTCAGTGCATATAGACCACTTTCAAAATGGCCAAAACCTGTTTAAGATAAACCTGGATGGATGTAATATCATACTTAACTGATTTAGCTTAAATCAGTTTGTTGACCTTCTATCTCAGATCGCCTCCAGATTAAAGTTAACTTGCAGTCCCCCAGCATCCCAGGATGCTTTGCACCTCCCCCACAAATTCCCCCTTGCAGGGTGGATGGGCTAGCCTTGGCCCAAGCTGTCTGCTCCAACTGAGCAGGGAGGCATGCTCTAGTGCCCTCTGGCTTCTGGCCTAGGCCATTGTAGGTATGTGACTGCATTTCCAGAATCAAAACTGAATGTCTGTTCGCTTGCTTATTGGTTCAAGCTATGCAGTTTAGACTAACCTGCAAAGATTGAATTGATTCAGCTTTGGGCTTTTTGACTGTCTGTACTTAGCCATCAAGACCCCATTCTGCAAAAATTTGCACAAACACTGAAGCTTTCAGCATATTTATATTCCATAATATGAAATTATACAGAACACACATTCTTAAAATTCAGGCCTGTAAGATTTCCCTGAAACAGTGTGCAAGACTTACAAAAGACTGTTTAAAAGAGTTCTGATAGAATCTTATTTTAGACCAAAGGCTGCTAGTCTTAAGCATACAAATATCCCTGTAAAATAAAGTTTGGAATATAAGTGAAGACATTTCACAGAGAATAAAAACTGGAATTTTGAAGGTCATACACCAGATATAGAATGCTGAATAGATTAGTCAACTAGTCAAAAGAAACATTAGGAGGAGATTAAATAAATTTGAAATATTAACAATTAGTAAGGTTGTTTTTATAGACTATACACAAATGAGCTGCCATTTTCATTCTGCATCATATCATGTAACTAGAATACAGGCAGTCCTCGGACTTACGACATAATTGGTTCCTGAAAACTGCATCTTAAGTCGAAACGTTGTAACTCGGAACCATTTTTCCCATAGGAAACAATGTTATAAATGGGGATTGGTTCCTGAACCAAGGTCTGATACCCTATTTTCACCAAAAATAACCCAGAATTTTGTACTCAATCAATTATAGATGAATAATATAGCTACATTAATGCATTTATATTTTAAATAGCAATCATATTGATTTGGAAGGACTTCTTTGAGGTGACTTTGCTGGATTTTTTGAAGGACTCTTGGTTGGATGTTTTGAAGGGCTCTTGGCTGGAGTCTTCTCAGGAGTCTTGGCTGCGGGTTTTTCTGGAGTCTTGTCTGCTTTCTTAAAGAAAGTGTCCAAGCAAGTTTGGACAGATGTTCTCCAGGGACATGGGCGATGCAGCAAACCTGTTCACTGGTGTGGCGTCACGTCAAATACAAGCATGGTAAAGTCGAAACTGATGTCAGAAAATTGAAACAGGGTGTCAACTTATAAACGTTGTAAGTGTGAAACGTTGTAACTAGAAACATAAGTCGAGGACTGCCTGTACTTGAAATTGCTTCAGGCCAAACCTTGGCAAGTGAGCAGAAAAAATAAATGGAAAACAAATTATTTCCAAAATTTTATTTTGTTATTTAATACTCACATTTTGGTTGCATCTAAAAGTAATCTCCTTTGTGCTAAGCACCATTAAAAATATAGCAAGCAATAGGTTTTTGATACAACCAGAAACTATTCTATTTTTAAAGAAATAGTACATGCACATTTTGGTATCAGTGGAATCAGTGCAGACTTATGAGGCATGTCTACACATTCATTAATGTGTAGTGGTTACTGCCCATATAATTTAGTGCTTGTATAATCAAGTACTAAATAAATGAGCAGTAACAGAATTACTTTGCAGTAGCACCAGTGAACAGCTTTTAAGTGAGTCTACTGCGCAGTAGCCTAATAATACTGCACAGTAGTGTATTAGCACTGTTTGTGATGTGACACACTACTCCACACTATTATTAGGTTACTGCGCTGTGAGCGTCTCATGTAGACATGCCCACAGTGTTGTAACTGACCATCATATTTGATCCACTTTAATTTATACAGTGCTCCTTACTAGTTTACTTCCACAGTTATTTTTAACACAATAATAAAAGAATAAATTACCCCTTGTCCAAGTCGCTGATGAAGATGTTGAAATTACTGAATATATTATAGTGATCACCATCATAATCACCAATTTTCTTACCACTTGTAAGCATAAGATGTATCTTTTTTTTTTACTGTGCAAAGATCCATAACTGCATGTCATACACAATGACACAGGAAAGCTTGCTATAAAAGGGGATGTGAACAGTGGGGTCCCCCAGGGCTCGGTCCTGGGGCCTACACTGTTTAGCAAGCCCCCCTCACCCCACTGCCATATTGGGATCAAGCCCACAAGGAGCCCTGTAGTCTGGATCTGGCTTTGGTGGATGGGATGGGTTTAATATACTTGCTCTTGACTCTCCCCAGGAGATGTAAGGGAGACAAATGGCAGCTTAAATTTGTCAAGTTTACTTTTATTTTTTATATAAGTAACTCTTATATAAAGACTTGTTAAAAACTGATGTTTGCTACTAAAAATCACTGCATTTGTCCCTATGGCAGGGGAGGGGAAAGAATAGAAAAGGATCATTCAAAATGACAGTTATTTCTTGCAGTCTGTATTTAATGATTCCCTTGGAGAATTCTGACAATTTTTTTTTTAAACTGCATCTTTAAATAGTTTCCTGGGAGAGGGGGAAAAAAAACCCTCAAGGGTTTTTACCATGTAGTTCTAGGCCCCAGTTATAATGGAAAGCACTGGTTACAAACATTGACACTCCACCTTAGAGGCTTAACTAAGAGAGGAGCGTCCACTCTTTGCATATATCTATCACTATCATTGCTAATCCATTCATTTTTAAAAGCTGAACAGTAAAAGAGGATTGTATCTGCACGCACATCTCCCAGTTTGTTCAAGCCTGAGTTTAGATACCATGATATTAAGTGTCTTGGACATATTTGAGAGAAAAAGAGTTTGGATTTCAGGATACAAAAGGTACAAGACAAAATAATTTCCCTACTGGAGGATATATTAGAAAGCAGTATCCTTCAAGGTGTTCTATAAACCCCAGAGATATTTTGGTTTGATGATAGGCCCAATGTAAGAAATACAATGAGCTAATACAATGAGCTAATACAATGAGTTTAGACTAGACATTAGGAAGAACTTCTTCACAGTTAGAGTGGCCAAGGTCTGGAATAGGCTCCCAAGGGAGGTGGTGCTCTCCCCTACCCTGGGAGTCTTCAAGAGGAGGTTAGATAAGCATCTAGCTGGGGTCATCTGAACCCAGCCCTCTTTCCTGCCTATGCAGGGGGTCAGACTCAATGATCTATTGAGGTCCCTTCAGACCCTAGCATCTATGAATCTATGAATCTAAAGAGTTGTGTTCAAAAAATGATATAACTGAAAAGAAGCTGCTTAACATATCCATTCTCAGATATTTTATCATGTCTGGCAAAGTCAAAATGTGCACCCTGTAATGTCTATTATGTGTTAGGGAACAGACCCTAACTAGGGTTGGGAAGAAACTTCCCTATGGACATGTTCTTCTACTGTTTTCCAATCATGCATGGTAACACTAAAGAGTTTATTTCTCTTGGTGGCTCAGATGATCTCTGTTATCTTTAGTGCTACTATGTGCAATCTATTTTCATGGATAAGTGCCACAGCTCCAAATGCACAGTAAGTCAATATTATATTATCTCTGTGGTTTGTCCTGAAGTTGTTAGGGTAGTAATCATATTCTTGTATTGACATGAGTCTGTGGCAGTTTGCATAATAAAGAATTGTTCCTGATGTTTGGAGTGGTGAGATCTCCCACTATGCAAGGTCTGTCTTATGTGACAGTCTTGTCTGGGTCTTTTCTGTCACATCTCTTTTTCCCATCTGTTCAGTTTTATTTTTATGCATCTGATACTAGCTATTCCTGAGCAGGGCTGTGTAAATAATTGATATTTTAATTTGGTGGCGAAACTGCAAAAGAGATTGAGCTAAACTACAAATATTGCACTTTGATTTCTATCATCAAGATAAAACCTGAAACTATTCGTTTTTGGTAACAATTAAACATTTATTAGTGACAAATGTTCTATTGAACAAAAAGCCAAGGAAACAGTTTACAGAACTGGAAAAGGAGGGGATCTCACTGCTTTATTCAGTATGCTAGTGCAGGGTATGCATACTCCTGGGGGTACTTGGGAAGGCCCTAGTGGGTATGCGTGGGCAGGCAGGTGGGCACAGAGCGCTGCCATCCATCACTCCACACTGCCGCCTCTTAGGAGCAGGGCTGGGGTGGGGGGGTGAGGGCAGTGGTGCCCCTTTGCGGGTCACACGGGCGCTGCTCAGCTGGCTGGATGCAGTGGGGGGGAGCTCGTACGTGGCGGCCACCACTCCTCATCCAGCCGCTCACCACCCCCCACCCTGTGTCCGGCCACCGGGGGTACACTGATTTAAAAAGGTTTTAAACTTCTGTGCTAGTGGTTACAATACTCTCTTAGGATGTGGGAAACTCAATTTCAAATCCCTATTCTGATGGGATTTGAACTCATGCTTTTCACCTTCTAGGGGAGTGCTTTAAGCTCCAGTTGTACTGCTGCACTTCACATGGACTACTTAAATGAGACAGCATAAATAATACTTTGGGCTACGAGATAGGAGATTTTGGGCTTCCAGTGGAACACTTCTCTGTCAGAAACATCTCCTTAATCCAGTATAGGGACTAGAATCAAGCTCTTCCACATATCGTAGGCATCCTAACATGTCCTAAGCATTTTTCCTTTGGAATGACTACTTATTCGTTGAAAGTGGAGCAGTAGCAATTGAAGAGATTAAGAACTATTTACCCCAGGATTCCTTAGAGCATGATGTTTAGGACATGCTGAAGAGATTGCAAGTGTGGGTTCAAATCTTTTCATGCATCTCCTTTATCTTGGGCAAGTACACTAGCCACATAGTTTTTGGGTATATAGAGTTCTTCCTTCTCCAGCAGGTTTGTGAATAGAAGAACCTTTCATTTCTTGGCTTTTATTACAAGTACCTTGGCAGGGAAAAAAACCCAACCTTTCAGTTGCTGAAAGAGTTCATTTCAGAAATGTCAAAATGAACTCTTTCGACATTTGGGAAATATTTTGACATTCTAGCTGATACTATTCATAAATTCAGGCCAAACTCTGAAATTGCATTTTAAGGGAATAAATGATGTGTGGGGGGAAAACAAAAAAGAGGTAAACACTTGACCAGCTCTATTTCTGCCTTTCCCCTCTTCCAGGTATATTACACAATGTATTTTGTATTTTCTTTGCTGAATAATCTATCCCAGATGTCCTGACTGCACACGCAGGGGATTTGCCTATTATAACAGAGTCAGTAGGACATAGGCATTTGCAACTGATCGGATGACTAGGCTTCTGCTCATATTTTAAGTTTTTATAAAGACTTCAATTTCTGAAGCAGGGAGTGTTCAATAAAATTCTTCCTGTGAGGGCTCCCATTTAATTATCTCTTCCCATTCCCTATAATGAAGTAGAAAAAGAAAGAGTTTAGGAGAAGAGAACTAATAAAAGTAGGGCAAAGCCTGAAATGCTGAAGTTCATTAAAATCAAGGGGAGTTTGCCTGGGCTATTCTTTCAGTCCTCACTTAATCTATGCAGGTTATACGCAGTGCTGGATCAGATATATGATGATTTAGGCACTTTTCTTGAGTCAGCACTAATTCACGCTGCCTTCTTACATGTAGGCAAAATTATACACATGCTCCTTATACTCTCCTAGATCACATAATCAGTTTGCTATATGTGCTGCCCTGTGGTAACTAGAGTAACTCTCAGGGTATTACTCAGGCTGGTCCAGATAGCTGACACTTACCATGCCTGCTTTGGGCATGGCAATGTTCTGTGGTCAGTATGCCCCCAAATGCACCCAGCTCACCTGTTACCAATAGCAAGCTTCAAACCATGGAAACAATGAAAGCGCGCCTGCTCTGGAGTCATCTCCAGTGGCTGCTTTCAAGTATGCTGGAGACAGAGGTTTTGAGACTGGCTAAAGAGAGAAGCTGCAAAGTATCCTTGCCAACATATTTCCAGGTTTAGAGTGCTTCAGTGGAAGTGAGTGGGCAGAGCAAGCTCAGAGGTGTCCTGGCTGCAGTGTGCTGCTGCTGCTGCTTAGATGTTCCTCTTGTAGCCTGCTTTTAAACAGACCATCTGCTTAGATGCACTATTACAGGTTCCTGGGTTAGCTCCCTACTAGCATAAGTGGCAGAAATCTATATGTGGTCCTTGATATTTTAGTAGGAGGTCAGAGCCCTCTCTTGTTTTAATAAAGATTAATGTTTTATATCAAGGGACCTTTTTGTTTGAAGTTGTTTAATGATTTTGCCCAAATGAGAATTGAAGAAATGGGTTTTAATCTCTGTAAGTAAGGTATAGTATAATTTATCACATACATAGTTTTGTCATTTGGTCTGAACTCAGGCAAAAATCCCCATCAAGTTTGAAGGAGGTTTTGCCTGGGAAAAGTTTGAAGGATTGGCCTTCAGATAGTTTGCTTTATGAAGCAAACTGTCATTTATGTTTTGTACAACATTAGGAATGTTAATGCCCCTTATGATAATTTGGTATTTTTGTTGCAATAGTGCTCAAAGGCTCCCATCAGGACAATAATAGGACAAGTTGAGCAAAGGTGCAAGAAGATCCAGTCCCTTCTCTAAATAATGTATTGTTCTACTTTGAAACTATGCAAATAAAAATTATCAGCTTCTCTATGCCATGCATCTAGCCAGCATCTGGTGGCTGATTTTTTTTTGTAGGTATTTGTGGCAGGGCACTGTGTGTGGGCAGCCATTTTGGACTCACGGGCTGTCTATATAAACAGGGCAGTTTGGCTGCTGGAGACCAGGCAACAACATTGCCTGGCTGGAGGGCTGCAGATCTATATCTGGAGGTAAAGGAGGAGCTGTAGGGGATGGTCAGGAGGCTCCTGGTCCTGGGCATGACCTAAAACTGCACCCTGCCAGGAGTGGGTGGCCTGGTGGGGCTCTCAGTGGCATGGGAGCCCCCAGGAAATGCCAGGCCAGTTACCACCCAGGTGAAAGGCGGGTCGGGGCGCCTTAACCCCTAGCCCCCACCACCGGGTGGGTAACTCCTGTGTTTGTAGGGCCCAGAGGGCAGACCCCAGGAGAGAGAGAAGGGCTAGGGACTTAACCTGATCAAGAGAGTACCCTTGACTGGCCCATGCTGGGGCCAGGACCAAGATGGTCAAAAGGGCCAGAGGCCCACTGCAAGGGATGCCTAAGAGCCAGGGGCCTGGAGTCCTGACTGGCCTGGAGGTGGGCCAGGGCTGGTAGCCAAAGGTCCCGGGGGGACCACACCCGAGAGGGGAAAATAGTTTCAGGGGGCTAGGTAGCCTGAATGAAGTGGTGGGGTAGGCCGCCTGAATGGAGAGATCGTGGAGGGGTCCTGTTAGGAGGATTCTGGGGCCCAGTGTGGGGGCTGGTGATTATGTGAACATCATGATGTCATCTGCGAGGCTTGGGCTGCGGTGTAGGGGAGGAAAGGAGCTGCAGAGAGCGCCCCCTGGCATCGGGGCAGCAAAATGGGTAGCCTCTTGCTTAATTGACATCTATTAATTAATCAATCAACATCAAGGCATGGTGGGTGAGAAGGCGGGTGGTTGGCCCAAGAACAGGTGGGCGGACCACGGAGATCGGCCCAAGTAGGCCCCCTGTTACAGTATTATAGAAGAAGGTCGCGAGGAGGAAACTGGAGATTAGTTGAACATTATGGTTGGTTAGAAAGCACCTAATGGAACACTTCTTTGTCATATCAATTTATCAAAAGCTAAAAAATGCACAGAAAACATTTTGACAAAGTCAGAATCTTCTGTTTCTATCATTTTGGAATGAAATAATTGCATTTGTTTCAGTATTTCTGTTGCATACTATAACACTTAAAATGTCTAACTTGTATAACAGATTATTTGCAAGCAAAACAAAATGATTTTTAAATGTGTGAAATGTCTTTTTTTTTTTTTTGTTTTCATTCCATTTTGCAACAGAGTAAATTCAAATAGGCTGTATTCCCTTGAAGTAAAATCGGGAGCCCTCTCACCTCTAGTTAAGTTTTGCACAGCTCTAATTCTTAGACAAATGATTAGCTCAAGTTGCATAGGGGGAGGAGATATAATATCTCAAGTGCACTATGAAGGGGAGAACAATCATTTGATAAAAAAACAGATAAATGGATGCATTAGGCTGGCTTCATTGACAAAACAGAGAATGAGAGTAGCCTGATGTACAGGAAGAAGTAGTAGGGTAGAGTTCTGAAGAACATTAAAATAATTATTTTAATAGTTATAAAATCACTAATAGTTAGTGGTTAAAAGAAAACATATCATTCATACTTTGATATGATTCCTTTATTTGACAATTGCTCTTTAAGCAGGTGTGGCAGAGGTCAGGTTGTGCCTGCCACTTTAAGGGGTCTGAGCAGGTGGGAAACAGCCTGCAGGTGGGAGCAGACCCAGTTAGGCAGTCGCATGTTAGGCAGGAGGCCGCCTGATTGGTGGAGAGGCTGGGAGCCTGGGTATAAGGCTAGGCCCCAAGAGCATTGCTGGCAGTTGCTGCAGGGGGCTGAAGGAACAACATCACTCAGTCGGAGAGCTGCTGATCCCAGAACAGCTTGAGGGTTCAGGGTAGGAGCTATGGGGATGGAGGAGGTTCCTGGTCCTGGAGCATGACCTAAAACTACACCCAGCTGGGAAGGATGGTGTGGTGGGGCTGCTTGTGGTGGGGCAGTCCTCAGGAAATGCCACACCTGTGCCTCGCCAGTACCATTCAGCTTATGGTCCACTGCTTAAGCTGAATTAAATACCATTCAGGTGAGGGTGGGGTGCTGGAAAGCCTCAGCCCTCACTGCCTTGTGGGTGACCTTTTGGAGGGGAAAGGCTTGGGGAGCACACCCTGACAGAAAAGTACAGGGCCAAGGCCCATTGACTGGGGCCTGAGGTGGGGTCCAGGTTGATTTGAAGGGGGCCTGAGACAGGGCCCAGGCCAACTGAGTGAGGCCTGAGGCCCAGTGAAGGGCAGGGTTGAAGCTTAGTGAGGGAGCTGGGTGTTGAGGCCACACTGAAGGGCAGGGTATTGAAGCCCCAGTGTGGGGGGCATGAGAAGAAGCCCCAGTGAGGGGCGCATGAGTCCCAGCTAGGTCTGAGAATGCCTGAGGCCAAGTTTGGGCCAAGTTGGGCCAAGTGTGGCCCAGGTAAGGGGCAGGGGTAGTATTAGTGGATATGGATGCCATCTGCAAGGCATGGGACATGGTATAAGGGAAGATTCAGAGCCATGTATTCACCCTTGGCATCAGGGCAATTAAATGGGCAACCTTCTGCCTGGGAACAACTTAAGTTGCATCAAAGGTGTGGCAGGTAAGGTAGGTGGGTGGACTGCCCTAGACAAGTGGGTAGGTCAACATTTGGACTGGCCCCAAGATGGCCCACCTGTTACACTGGGCCAAAGTTGGGCCCTCAATGTTTATGTAACTGTTGTGGAAGTCAGAAACCCTACACTATAGGTCAATGATTCTCAACCATTTTTAGATTCAGTGCATCTCCCATTAGACGCCAGGCACCCCTTGGTAAATTGCCAGCTCCTATCTTTCACTCAGTTTTTGGCTAAAGAAAAACAAAGCAATTCTTCTGTCCCAAAGAACTCCAGAAGACCACAACAGGGTAGAATGTTTTTGATTCCCTTAAATCTCTTGGCATTTATCTTGTGAATAAAGTGTAGGTGTTTCTACATGTATTAGTGCTAACATTGTGCAGCAACCCACATCACTTTTAAAAGGATCTTGTAGCACCCTGATTAAGAATCACTGCTGTAGTTCCTTTTTATTAGGCTGAAGTTTCCATTATAACAACAGCATCAAAAAAGGAAACCTTCAGATGCTTTGCAAACGGCTGAAATATGCTAGAATTTTCATATTCTACTAAGTTTAGTAGGTAGATAATTTCTGTTTCTTCCTGTCCCCCCATTATTAAAAGTATAACAACCAAGCAACAAAATTACCTGTCACTCAGGGAAGGAAACTGTCAATGTAATTTCACCAGTTTTGTCAGAGTTTGCCCTCCAGCTGTGTTACAAAATCTATCATTAATAGAAAAATAAATACCGCACACTAGAGATTTCTGGTAATGAAATGACATGGTGTATATGCAACAATAATGTAGGACCTTGAAATGATTTAAATTTTGCTGGTGGGTGGCAAGGTTAATTGACTGAAACTGAGCTGGCTGGTTCTAAACCAACCAAAAACTTCACTTAGTTCTTCTAAAATAAGATCATTTTATATTTACATGCCTAGAAACAAAGGTTCTATGGAGCACTTCTCATTGGTTGAGAGAGAAATGGCTGATCCCATGTAATTTGACCTTTGTACTAATTTAATGGACTTCAAATCAGGCCAGTGGTGCTGGGTCCAACTTCTTATTTGCAGCTAGCAAACTGCAACAAAGAAAACATAAAACTATGAAGTATTTTCCAATGGTTTCCTTTCAGTTTTAGCAATTGCTTTGGTGGATATGGGATGAGGTGCAATCACATGGAAGATGGAAATTTTCCAAAGGATTGGGAATGAATGGATTATATTAAAATATAGTTCATATCATGACAACATTTGAGAACCTCTACATTAAAATGCAAACAATTGTTTCTGAGCTGTCATTTCAGATTATGGTGTCTTTCTAGGAGTTCAGATGAATTTAAAGGTGTTTTGAATATACGAACACTGAAGTGGCTTGGATTTTGATATAATGACCAGATTGACTAAACCCAAACAAGTTAAGTAATCATATCTTTGATTGAGATCCATGAATATTTTAAAAGAGCAAATTGACATGTAGGAAGCAACAATGCTTTAAAGGGAATAGATTGCAATCAATAAACTGGAAGAAAATATGGCCAACATAATTTAGAGCATTTAAAAGATGTGCAAACCTTGGAAAATGTAACTCACCAGTGAATAGCAAGCTATGCTCTAAACTCATTGCTTATATTTCATTAATTTTAAGCATGAATCTTCAAGATTGGAAAGAACTGCTTGGTCTTTACTCTGTTTCTTATCAGAATATATTGAACTTGACAAATTATTCCAGATGTTAGTGAACAGACAAAAGCATGTGTTATTTCAATTAACTAAGGCTTCAAAAGGTCATAGATTTAAGGTGTAAATCTTTTCAAAAGAGCACTTTTTACTTTTATAAAGCATTATTTATACACTATGTGACTACATGACTTTTAAACACATGACAAACTTCCAGGACCTGGTTTTTATGGGGAACTTTATAATTATCTGATCACCTGCTGGTAGGAAAAAACAACAGTGCACATGCAGTCCAACAAATCTTTGGAATGGGTTGGGAATAGATTTTTGATACAGTTGGTAGAGAGAACAACAAGGGGGGAAGCTTTGCTTGACTTGCTAGTCACAAAAAGGGAGGAATTGGATGAGAATGTGAAGGCAGAAGGGAATCTATTATGGATGATGCAGAGAAGGCTGAAGTATTTAATGTTTTTTTTTAATTCAGTCTCCACAAATAAAGGCAGGTACCAGGTGATGAGTGTAGTTGGCAGTAAAGAGAAAAGGATACAAACAGCCTAATGTAGTAGAAGAACAGGTTAGGGATTAGATGCTGTCAGGTCAGCAGGACCAGATGGGACACCTAAGGGTACTGAAAGAATTGTCTGAGATGATTTCAGAGCCATTAGCTATCCTCTTTGAGAACTCATGGAGATTAGGTGAGGTCCCAGATTACTGGAAAAGGCAAATATAGTGCCCATCTTTAAAAAAAAAAAAAGATTGAAGATCTGAGGAACCACAGACCAGTCAGCCTGACCTCAGTACCTGGAGAGATTATAGAGCAGTTCCTCAAGGAATCTACTGCGAAGCACCTAAAGCAGAACAAAGTGATCTGGAACAGACACTGTGGATTCACTAACCTAATTTCCTAATTTTCTTCTATGGCAAGGCTGTTTGAATGGGGGGAGAACAGTGGATGTGATATACGAGGTGTTAACATGGCTTTTGACACTTTCTCCCATGACATCCTCATTAACAAACTGAGGAAATACAGACTAGATGAAAGTACTGTAAGGTGGATATGTAACCAGTTGGATCATCATGCTCAATGAGTAGTCATCAATGGCCCTATGTCTAGCTGGGAGGAGGTATCAAGTGGAGTTCCCCAGAGGGGTGCCCTGGGTCTAGTATTGTTTAATATCTCATTACTGTTGTGGATGATGGGATTGAGTGCATGTTTAGCAAGTTTCCAGATGATACCAAGTTGAGTGGAGTTACAAATACTCTGAATACTCTGGAAGGTAGGGCTAAGATCTGGAATGACTGAACAGTCTGGAGAAATGGTCTGTAATCAATCAGATGAGATTCAACAAGGATGAGTGCAAAGTCCTGCACTTCGGATGGAATAACCTTATGCACAAATACATGCTGGGGAATTACTGACTGAGCTGCAGTACTGCTGAGAAGGACCTGGGGGTTACAGTGGACCGTAAGCTGAATATGAGCCAACCGTGTGTTCTTATTGCAAAAAAACCACAACAACGTTCTGGGTTGTATTAACCAGAGTGCCACTTGAAAATCAAGGGAAGTGATTCTTGCACTCTACTCAGCACTGGTGAGGCCTTATGCACAGTAGTGCATCCAGTTTTGGGCCTCACACTTTAAGAAAGGTGTGGACAGATTGGAGAGAGTTGAGAATAACAAAAATGATTTAGAGCCTGTGAAGCAGAATGTAAGAGAAATGGCTGAAAGAACTATGATTATTTAGATTGGAGAAGAGACGACTGAGGGGGGGATTGGATAAAAGCCTTCAAATACCCAAAGGGCAATTACAGAATGGAGGGAGTTGGGCTTTTACTTTCTCCATGTAAAGGATTGGACTGGGAAAAATGGCTTCAAGCTGCAGCAGGGAAAATTTAGGTTGGAGATTAGGATAAACTTTCTGACTTTGATGGTGATCAAGCTTTGAAACCGGTTATCTAGAGAAATCTCCATTCCTGGAAGTTTGTGGAATCTCCATCCTTGGAAGATTTCAAGTGCAATTTGGACAGATACTTGGCTGGGATGGCTTAGTCAGGGATGATCCTGATTTGAGTAGGGGGCTGGACTAGATGACCTTGTGAGGTCCCTTCCAGCCCTATTTTCTTATGAAAAACAGCGTGTAAGATAAGAGTTTATTTTGGAATGATACTGAAGCCTCAGTTGTCTCTGCCAAGCGGTCACTCAAATTGTCAATATGCATTTTTTGCAGTAGGTTAATAGGAATTCATAGCATGTAAAAGGGAAGAACACAGGAGCCTTGAGACATCTCTCCAAAGTGGACTAAAAATTTTATGAATCAGTAAACATATTTTCTTGTTTTATATCCTTAACATTAGATCCCTGAAGCAAAACTTCTTGAATCCCAAAATAGTCTTCTCATTTTTGGTGATCTTTGATAATGATAATTTTGCTATTGTTTGTATAGTGCTATGTACCCACATAAGGAGAGGAAATTATCAGCCACTTCTCTCAGCTGTGCAACACAAGGCTCTCAGTGTGGGTTTTTGGGGGGGAACTTAACATGCACATGATATTATCCTGCTTAAACACAGTTGCAGTGCCAGCCTCAGTTTCTTTCCACAAGTCATTCTATGCTTGACCACTGGGCTACATATTTATAGTGCTGAAAATTATTTTGCATCCCAGATCATCAAATAAATAGCACATTGAGCAGCCTGAAATTTGCAAGGTTTACAGATGCAGAAACAGACAAAAACCATTAAAATATGTTCCTGTAGTAGTTCAGGGCTGTTGACTACTGAGTGAACCCCATGCAGTCTCTCTCCCATGCCACACCCTCAGGGGCGGGGACAGGAAGCATAAGTTGGAGGGAGTGGGATCCCAGCCACAGCAGCAGCAGGAGCAACACCTGGGTGGGAACCCACACACTGTGAGTTAACCACTTGTGGGCTGCACACAACCTACAGGCTGCTAGCTAGACAGCCCTGGTGTCCTTTATTAGTAGCAGGCACTGGCCAGGAAGCCAGAAGACCTGTGTTCTATGTTTGGTTCTGAAATTAACTTACTAGCGTGGCTCAGAAACATGTTTTCTCATTTGTAGAATGGGGGATGTTTACCAAATTTCCTAGTGGCACTGAAAACATAACTAACATTTGTAAAGAACCATACCAGCAGGATTATGGTATAAATCTAAGGCTACCTGGAATTAAACATTTAGCACTTGCCCACTTGCTGCAGCCACTAGGAAACTGAGGTCAATGGTGGGCTAAATTCCAGATCCTCCCACTACAGAGGTAAGGTATCAAGATAAAGGGGAATCTCTTTAGCTCCTAGCAGTAGAGAGATTGACCCACAGATGTAAAAAGTCCAGTGAGGAGTGGTACACTCTAGGCAGATTATATGTTATGTTACGTTACGTTACGTTATACACTCAAAGACAGAACTGGAAATAGAAATCCAGAATTCTCATAATAATCTCTATATCTGAGATTATTCCTTTAACATCTTTAGTCTCAGAGCAGCGTGAGCACAATGACAACTCAGATTTCATAAGTGTCTGCCAAGTTATCAAATTTTACAATGTCTGGAAGTCTAGATAGAGCTACTGTGAGTCACATGACCTCTCAAAACTCAAAGGCTGCATCCAGACGAGTGTGCATGTGCATCTTACAGTGTCTCAAAGCCCTTTGAGATGCTGCAAGAGGCATGTGCAGGAATGAGAAAACGTTCCCTGCACTACAAATTTTCAGTGCAGGGGCAAAATTAGGCACCCAGGGGTGAAGAAAAATTGCAGCAGAAAAAAAGTGGGGCAGGGCATGGTCCGGGACTGAGGCAATCAGAGGCTGGGTCCTCCACAGATACACTCTGGTAGGAGCCAGATCGTCTCTATGGTTGGCCCTTGCCCAGGTGCTGAAGCATCCTGCCTGATTGTGCAGAACAGGCAGCATGCCAGCTGCAGGGAGCTGGACCCAGGCTCCAGTGCCAGTAAGCAAGGGGTGGGGGAGTTGGAGGAGGAGGGGTCCATGGGGGGACCCTGCCAGCCCTGCCCACTCCTCCAGCCTCCCGGATCACTGGCCCCCCAGCTCCACCCCTCAACTGCCCCCAAGCCACCTGATCACTGCCCTGCCTGGTCCCATCCCCCACCTGCCCCCCAAGCCACCCCAATCGCTGCCCTGTCATCCAGTTTGACCCAAATCAGTTAAGTCTGATACTACATTCAAAATGGGTTAAACTTGTTTAAGATTAACCTGTTTGAAACTGGTTAACATGCACTGAACTTCCGTTCTGTTATAGGTGTAAACTGGTTTCTGATGACTTGAACTGGTTTATGTGTAACTTCTGTCCCTAGACTGTGGGTGCATCTACACATGCAATTAATGAGATGCAATAAACTCCGGCACATATTGTGTCAGAGTTTATTGCTCTGGGGCACTGTGTTTGCACCCAGGACCAGAACACATTGAGCTGGGTCAGAGTAGCCCCAGCTGGCAGGGGATCCCGGGGGTCAGTCTGCCAGCCTAGGGCTGCTCCGACTTGGCTCAGCATGCTGTGAAGGGGCTTGCTGGGGCACAAGGGTTAGCTGGCATGCAGCCTCCACACTGAAATACCCTTGTGCCTCAGCCAGTCTCATCAGCATCTACACACGTTGCTGTATAGTAAATAACACTGTAGCAGGATAGTACTTGTATTTACAAGTACTAACCAATGCTGGCTTTTATTAGTTTACTGCAACCTAATAGGGCCATATGTGTAGACACACAGGTTTTACTGTGGAGCTAATTAGGCAGCTCAGCAGTAAACATGTAGCTCTGCGTCTCGTGTAGACGCGCACTGTGAGAGTTGTTTTTCAAGCAGCCATCATCCACTTCATGGCAATTTCATCTACACTATATTTCCTGTATTTGGTTATGAGAATGTCTTATGAGATAGTTGTCAGAAGTCTTACCATATTCACAATATCTTTTCTCTTATTCAATAGACTATTTATCTTCCCAAATAACATAAATTGGCTGGATTGACATTGGATGTTCTTGACAAATCCACTTTTGGCTGCTTTTTTTTTAACTACCTCATTCTGCAGGCAGTTACATTCTGATTGTTTCATAATTTGCTGCAGTTCCTTTCTAGGTACCAACATTTGGATGACTGGACTATAATTTACCAGGACACTTATTTTGTTGATATGTATTATGCTTGCCCTTCTCCAGTCATATTGGACCTCCCCCATCACCTGTGACTTCCCAGAGATCATTGCTAGTGGTTTTATGGGTTTAGAAACTGGTTTTGTTTGTTCCTGAAGTGTTCTTAGGTGTATTTCACCAGGCCCTGTTGACTTGAATGTATTCAGACACTCTTTAAACAGTCCTTTCCCTATTCTGGTACATGCTTTCATTCCTTTAAAAGAAATACATTTAGTTAACTATCTGGATACAATTTACCTTTTTTGTGAAGGCTGAAATGAATGCAGCACTGAATTTTCAACCTTGTCTGCACTTTCCTCTCTCTGCCTATTAGGTAATCTCCTTTGTTGTCCTTTGTAATAAAATGTATGTATAAACCTTTTCTTGTCTTCTATACCCCTTGCAAGTTGTAACTCTTTTGTGCCTTTGCTGTTCGTTTCACCTCAACATGCTCGTGCTGTTCCTTTATACTCATCCATTGTCACGTGCTCTTTTTTCTGATTTTTTTTCTTTCTTTTTTGATTTCCAGGTTGTTAAAGAGTTTTTCCTTAGTGATTTAATTCTACTCTTCCTATATTTCTTCCACTTAAGAGCCTATGTCTCTAATACAGCTTCTCTCAGAAACTGTCTGCTCTTGTGAATTCCTTTATCCTTTAGATTATCTTCTGAAGAGACCCTATCCATCAGCTCCCTACATTTGAAGCCAAGCATGAAGCACAGACTCAAAACACCGGATCCTGAGATTCAGAACGTCAGTTTGAGCACCCCACCTATTTCCTTTCTGTTTTCTTAACTCTGTATTTTTATTTAAGTCTGCCATGTGCTTCCAGTACAATTTGCATGAAAGATTTTATACCAAAGAAAGTTAGGTTATATCATTCCAGAGAGAACAACATTTTATTTCTTAGACTTTCTTACCCAGATACCTGAGAATTTTTAGACTACCTGATATTTTGCAAAGAACTAAAAACAACCAAACCCTCATTCTTTTTGGAAAATTATATGCTTCTAACTCTAAACCAAACCTGCCTGTTAGACAAACGTGTGATCACACTCAGCTTGTAGAACTAGGAGGCAGTTGGTCTAAATGCACGCAATTAAGGACCACAGCAGGCTCCTTTAAGGCAGAGCTGATGCTGCTCTTGCCCATATTACTTTCAATCATGTTCCTAAAACTCTTTGAAAATAGAACAGGGGGGAATAAGGAGTACTTTTTACTTTTTCAATTCTGGAGTTTGCTTCAGTATTACTGTATGTGCAGAGAGTTGAATATTGATGTGTATCAAAATGATGGAGCTACTTCGGAAAGCAGCATCAGATTTGAATTTTGCTTTGGGTTCCAGATACTTCACATGCAAGGTTTCTCTTTTAAGAGTCATTCTGGGAACCGAGACTAGGTTTGAAGAACCAGTTCCACTTAAATTAAATACTCGCAACATAATGTAGGTAACTTCTAATAAGAAATTTAATAATGAAATAGAGATAAGATATAAATGACCAAACACTACAGGTAATGGAGTCAACAGTTAATTTTCGTTAAACGTGCATTCATCTAAAGAAATAACCATCTTATTAACATTTGAGAGAATTAAAAATTAAATTCTTTAAAGTCTTAAAAAGCCTCTGAGTGGCCAGTCTGTTAGGGGGAAAAGGACTTCTCAACTAGTTTTCCAATTAAGTTTTAAAGATTTTAGTTCATCTGCAGATGGGCCGTTCAGCAACAACTGTAGTTCAAGGTTCAAAAGCAAAGATTTAGGGTCTTGGCTGAATTCAGGATTCTCAGCTTACAAGATCATTGTTCTTAAAAATGTCCTTAATAGGTTCTACTCTAATTAAGATTCAAATGCTTATTTTTATCCCCTATTTAAGCTATATCTTGTCTAAAACTGGATATTACTGACATGAGACTGCTAAATGTATGTACTCTGAACAATTTTTACCCTACTCCTTTTGCCTGTTATCCTGGCGTTTTCTAAAATTAGTCTAATCTCTGACATTCTCTTACTTGCACATTTCCTTTGCCTCTTCTTCTCTTACCCAAACTTTGGTCAAGCAAATGCTATACCAGGGGTAGCCAACCTGCAGCTCCAGAGCTACATGCAGCTCTTCAGAAGTTAAAGTGCATCTCCTTGAATCTTTGCACAAACACATGGTGACCAGCTTCTGTAGCTGTTATGTCACGTTGTGTGCCTGTGCAAAGATTCAAGGAGACACATACTAACTTCTGAAGAGCCGCGTGTGGCTCTGGAGCTGCAGGTTGGCCACCCCTGTGCTATACCATAGTGCCATTAAGCAACTTAGGGCCTATTACAGTTTACAATGTAAGGCACCGTAATGAAAGTCCTGGCACTGAAGTCCTTGATTTAACCAGTATCTCTGGTGAGGAATTCATACTGGTCTCCAAAGAATCATCAGATCATAGCAACTATTGACCTAGGTTCAGATCTGTCAATGAGCTCCTTGTGGGCAGACCTCTGCACCTGTACTGCGTATTCATGAAGTTTAGCACCTATAGCTGTGCAGGGGCAGATTCAGAGGGAGTGCAGTAGCGTTATGGCACCCCCATTTCGGACCACGCCACAGGAGCACTTTATACTCAGCAACAGCTCCCCTCCATCATCTACTGCTGCCGCTGCCCATGCCCCTGGCTGCTTTGGAAAACTCCAGAGCTGCTCCTGCCCTGCTCCAGCTAAGCTGCATGGAAAGCCTGGTTCAGTTGGGACAGCAGTGGCAGCAGCAGCGGCTGGCAGGCTGGCCTGGTCCCTCCCTGCCAGCCTGCAAACAGGTGCGGTGCGGGGGAACCTGCCCACCACTACCACTGTCCCCACTTAAGCCCAGCTCTCTGTGCAGTTTCCCCACAATTCTGGCTGGATTAAGATAGGAGCAGCCAGTACAGCCATGGCAGTCAGCAGGTCCTGAGGCATAAGTAGGGAGAGGGAAATGGGAGGGCACATGCTGCTGAGCACAGAGAAGGTGCTGAGGGTGGAATTGGGGGAGATTCTTACTTGCTTCAGGGACTTAACACCCTGATTGGTGTTCCTTTTAGTGTGGCCTGCCCACTGCGGTGGGGTTTTATGTTAACTGAGAGTGTGGTACAGCTACCCCGAGTGCCAGTCACTGCTCCTGCACCTTCCTTTTAAAAATCCTGGATCTGCCTATGTAACTGTGCATATCATCATCAATCCTTTGAGCAGTACCATGCCTCTAACACTTCAGCTGTTAAATTACCAAGATAATCCATTTACATTGTTAATTTACAACACATTGGGTTTTTTTTGGTTTTTAAAAAGATTTTAAAATTGTTTTAAGTTTAAAAACACTCTTATTGCAATAATACATTTTAAAATTTCTAATACTGGCACAAGGACATTTTCATACATTTACTAAAGTACTGCAGGGCCTCACTTCTAAAAATTATTTGAGATACTGTACTAGTCCATCATGATAAATAACTGGTGTATCTTATTACTGAACTCTGTTACTCCACTTGCAAGCTTTTGCCTACTCCCAAACCCATAAATAGCCTTGGATCATTACAGTCTGTCCTTAGTCAAAGCAGTTTTTTTTAAAGTGAAAACCAATGCCCAATTTGTACTTGACGCTCTTTTATTAGTCTGCTGCAGTATTGTATCATATACATTTTTTGGAATTCAGCTATGGTAGAGCCACCTCTTTATCTTGGATTTGACCAGATTTGTCAGAAGGGTCTTAATTAAACCGTATCAGCTTAAACATTTTTTTTTTTTAAAGAAACAGCTTATGTTTTCCTTGAGTCAGAGCTTAGCATGTGACAAAGTAGGTTATGGCTACAAGAGTTCATGCCTCTGAAACAGGGAAGGTGGTACTTTAGAAACTATCTCCTACCAGACAGTTTGTAATTTGACCTCCAATTTTACCAGAATCTTGCTTACTAATATCACACTTAGTGCATTATGATTTTCCAGTTCTTTTCTTGCAGTGCCGGATTTAGGCACAAGCTAAGAAAGCTGCAGATTAGGGCCTCACATTATGAGGGGCCTTTAAGCCAACCCCTGGACCAGAAGTGACTGTGGATGAGTGAACTGTGGCCCTGCAAATCCGGGTGGAGAGGCCGCGACTCTTCCCACAGGGCCCATGGCAGCCATAGTTGAGGTTTGCCCCCTCCACCCTGCGTGGGGGGTGGAGGTATCTTTACCTGTGTTCCAGCTGGAAATTCCAGCTGCAGGGCTCCATGCGGTGGTCCGCAGTTTGCCGGGTTGCAGCACAGAAAGTTTGGGAAGCCCTAGCTTATGGCCCTACCCTGCTTTCTTATAATATGGCCCTGCTTTTTTGCCTCCAAACCTCCCACCGCTCCCCACAAAAAAGGCCATTGGGTCAGAAAAGTACCTAAACTTTGGGGCCTTCATTCTACAATCAGACGTGTACAGACAAATCTTTGTGTATGCATTGAGATACTGACTTTGACTTCTGAGGGGGTCTATGTAGATCCAAGGGCAAAACTGGGGCCTAAGACACTTATTGTGTAGCCTGGGTATACATGGGTTTGTATTTCCCACTCCAGTTGAGGGAATTATTGGCAGGGCAGCGTGCTCTGGAAGGACACAACAGCCCAGCAGCCACCTCCTTCCCCAATAGAGTCAGGTCCAGTCAATTAATTACTTAACTATATATAGATTTATTATTACAACAAAACCATTAAAGGGTATGGACATAGATTATATATATATGTACAAATTTACAGAACAATAAACCCTATAATATATATAGATATACACACACCCAGTTATCATTTAAAATACAGATGAACAATAGAACAAACCAGACCAAAGGATATTGATTGGGCAACCTTATAACTTTATTTATATAAAAGCTATTACTTTAAATTATTCACATAAACTGTAAGGCACAGTCTACAAATATAATCAGCAGTCCTTAGACTACCTGGGTGCCCTCCAGGGCAGAGGCCCCACTCCCAAGGTACCACTACAGGAAAGGAGGTGGGGGGAAAGATAAAGGAGAGGAAGACCTCAAAGACCTCTAAGCTTCCCCGCTATCACCTAGGAGCAACCCATGTCATGCCCCTTTGCAACCCTTGGGGGGTCCCTCCCTTGTGGGGACCCTCTCTCCAGGGTAACTTACTACTCCACAGTCCCAGAGGGTTGCCTCTCATTCTCCAGGTCAAGCTCTGTTTCCTGCTGGGTTTTCCTGCCATCTGACTCTGCTGCCGCCATCCTGGCTTAGGGCCACATGCACCACTGTATGTAGTGGGCATTTTGCCTTGTGCTGGGGTTGGAGGCCTGGACAGCCTTGTGCATCACTGGGGCTTGGTTTGTTCTTGGACATTCTGGGCAGTGTTGCCTGCACTGAGCTGCTGCCCCGTGTCAGCAGCTGTAGACCCAAGTCACCTCAAGCGGCTCCCAGGGTCTCTCACCCTCCGTGCAGCGCCTCCTGCACTGAGCTCCCAGCCTCATTCTGGAGCTCCAAAGATCCTGCTCCATGCACCGGCCTGTGCACCGTGTCTCTGGCCGCATGCCAGAGGTTGCAGATCTGAGCTGCCTCACGCAGTTCCCAGGATCTGGACTCCATGAGCCATGCTGCATACTGAGAGCCTAGCTGCTGGAGCCATCCCCCACTCCTCACTGATAGAAGTCTTCAGGGGCTCTTCCTGGGCTACTGCTTCACCCTGCTGAGCAGCTCTCCTCAGCTCTTCGAAGCCCCACTCTTCTCTTTTCTCTGTCCCCAATGCATCTGCCCCTTGTGCTGGGCAAGCAGCTCCTTTTATATGCTCCAGGGCTCCGCCCCTGAAGTCTTCTGGACCTGACAGTTTCAATCAGGTCCAGGGGAGCTCTTCCCCTCCTCCCCTCAGGAAAGGGGCATGATGTTATTTCTCTTGCTGCCTCCTGATTGGTGGATGGGCTCCACCAATCAAAACAGCAGGATCTCAAGCCTGGGATTCAACCCAAGCACTGAAAGGTGAGCCTGCTGCAAATGGAATGTTTACATCTTTAAATGTTTATTGATGTTTAGTCAAAGTTAATTATACAAGACTTAATACTTCACTTTTCTCCATAAACTCCAGATTAAAATGGCTGAAGGTTTACATGTAAGTAATAGAATTTCACCTTATGAGTGTGGCAATAAACCCAATAATTTTTGTGGCTGAGGTAGAGAGTATCAATTAGAGAGATGTCTGATCTTGATTTAGTGACTCTGAGATGGAGAATTTATAATATTCTTTAGTCAATAGTTTCCAAAGTAAATTACTCTACACTAACTTGCACATTCATGCTATTTTTTGTTGTTGCTTTTTTCTAATTTAATTTCTGATCATTATATCTGGTTATGTATCTTAATTTAGGAGATCAGAGGGCCCTCTAGATCATCTTAATGCTCACCCTTGGTATTTTTCAGCAGTGAATACTACCAGTTTAAAAATAACTTTGCAGCTTTAGTATGAAGGAACAAAATATTACATTGTTTTTGTGAAACCTATGCCAAACAGGCAAGGGAAAAAAATCTTTCTTTTTCTAGCTTCTTGACTGGTGACTCATCATAAACACCTGGTTGACAGATGTAGTTTTCCCATAAAGATGAAGAAAAATTGTACTCAATACTTTTAGGGAAATTTTGGGTTAGTCTCTAGACATTATAGACCAGATTCTGTTCTACCTATTAGTCATATAAGTGGATTTGAATGTCTAAATGCAGTTTCATTCCATCCTCCTCAAGTTCCTAAAAAACTGTTAATACAGAAGGTGGGTCCTCCTCTTCCTTGCTGCTTGTTTGTGACGCATTTGTAGGGCCCTGAGAAAATTGTAGTTTCCCTGTAGAAAATTTGCGGCACATGTGCGGGTAAAGTATAATTTTTCATGGAATATTTATAGAATTACCATTGATCTTGGCAAATGGGTCCTGGTAGTTCCATGAATAATATGTGAAAAAACTGTACTTTATCCATGTATGTGCCACACACGCAGCAGACAGGCACACACCATAGGCAATGGAAGGCAGGGGATAATGGGGCTTAGGCCACCCAAACGTGGGGCAGCAGTGGCAGCACAAAGGGCCACAGGGCAGCTTAGGTGTAGGCTTCAGGTGGCTGCAGCAGCGGGGAGAGGCATACACAGAAAGACATGGAGCCACAGCCTGCTTGCAGCCAGAATTGCAGCCTGGTGGGAGCACTGCCCACCACAGCAGGCAAATCTGTGAATGGGAAGAGGTGGGGGGGGGGCAGATTGAGGCCCCCTCAGTGAGGGAGGGAGTGGGGCATAGGCAGGGGTAGGGGCTGGAATGAATGGTACCCTGGGGCAGGTTGTGGGATGGTTGTAGCCTGGGTGGCTTGTCCAGGGTGCAGGGGGGCTCCCACAACTGCGTGCACCCTAGGGGAGGCATGGGGGGGTATATGCCTCCTGGATCTGTGCACAGGGTGGAGTCAGGCTGTCACTATGGACTGGGATCTGCACCCCGCTGCCACGGCCTTGGGAGCCGCACAATGCCATATGCCTGCAAAGGGAAACCTGCACTTACTTTCACAATTTTATTAAAAATTGTGGTGTGGGGCTAATTTCACGCATGCTAATTTGCAGTTTGAAACTGGATTTTGCGCAGTCTGTGAAATTATGATTTTTTCAGGGCCCTACTTATTGTAATGGTAAGCTGTAGTTATTACAAAAGTAGGCATATTAATGGATTTTCCAGGACTTAAGCAGGGTGGACTTAGAATCAACTTAGGTACTTAAGTGCATTTATGCATCTAAGAAGTAGAATAAAACCTGGTATTCATTTGCCTGATTAGAGTGTTCTCATAAGTTTTTATTACTAAATAAATTGCATAAATCTAACTTTCTCTAAAATAATTTAAATATATTGACAGTTTAAAATAATATCTCAGGTCAACTTACTCCAAATTTGGCGTTGCTTTTGTTGTATATGCAACCTAAAATGCAAGGGTTGCCATGATGCAGAGCAAATGTCAATATTTCAACTGGTTATGCCAGGGGGATGGCAGAATCTTGTCCTTAACAAAAAGGACAGATGACGAGTAGGTAAACCCAAAGAGCAAGCTGTGGTAGTTAACCTGTGAGACAGCATCCTAATTGTTTTCAATACATATTTTTATAGAAGCCTCTATTAGCCCAGCTCACCTATGTGGGAATTCTGTATTGCTATTACAGTGGAGTCTAGGAATCCCAATCAAGGATTGGGGGCCCATTGTGCTGGATCATTACAGACAAATCAATCTGGCAGTATCTATAACAATTTGCATTTGAAAGGAAAATGGAAAGAATTTGCCATGCTAGGGCCTTAATACTTCTGTTTTTAATCATCCAGGTAGTTTAATTCAAGTCAAGGAGGTCATTGTTGGCAATCACTCAGTCTCTACCATGGTTCATTGATAGGCAAGGAGATGACTTGCACAAGTAAAGCCAGGATGACTTGGCTTCTGCTCAGTACTGTAAATGATTGAGGAAGAACATTATTCTAGCATTCATATTGCAGGAACTTTTAAGCAATTTGTGCTGCATGTTGTGTTTCTCCTTTTAACTTTCATTTCCTCATTAAGGAACAATTCTAGAATTCACCTTTTTTTCCTAGGCCTTGTCTATACAGAAAAGCATAATTATTGGCACATACTAGTGTGCTGTTGACACTAGAAGTATAACTGTTCTAGGATGATAAGCAGGGATCCTGGTTTTCTTTGATTAAAAAAAAATCCCCAATTTTCTGATAAACCCCCCCCCAAAATCCAACTTTTCCCGTGATTAAAATGAAACACCACTAATAGATATACATATAGATATAAATCACAGAAAAAGGTGGATTTGGGGTTCCTTTTTTTAATCTGAAAATTGGGGATTTTTTTAAATTTTTTTTTTAAATCGGAGAAAACCAGGATCCCCAATGATAAGCTCCTCAATGATGGACAGCATCTTTACTTTGAAAGCCTGATCCTGACCAATATAGAAACCCTACTGAAGTTTTTACTGTTCAGGGTGAGGCTACAAGCAATTTAAATGCTTTCCTTAGCATCGCATGGTGTTCTGTTCACTTTGTTTTGCACTTTCAGAGGGTACTGTCAGTGTCCATAGCAATCCCTATGGCCTTGGGATTGACATGAGTGATGAAAGGGATGGCAGAGCAACCTTTTCATTACTCATTTCTCCTTTCTGCCTATGTAACTTAGGCAGGGGTCAAATTACAGGACTCAGGGTGGGGGCTGAGCTCCCCCATAAGAGATGAGAGTTCCCCCCATAAGAGACAGGAGCCCTCCTGCCAGCCAGGCAGAAACTGCTGTTTAGCACAGAGGAAAAGTGGTCCTTCCCCCTAGGTGCTGCCAGGTGCTTTATGCTGCAGCTGTCCAGAGCCTACACCCAGGCTGCCCTGTGGTTTTTCTCAGCCACTACTGCCACCGCTGCCTCTGATACCCCCATGATTCAAAGTGTACTTCAAACCCTGAACTTAGGGGCTTAGCCTCTCAGTAAGATCAAAGCCACACCACAAAATTCAGGAGGTTATCTGTCTAGCTTTGGAGACCTCCCTGGTCTGGGATTCACTAATCCTTGGTGCTTTTACTTTTAGGATGATCATTCCCCCTTCTGCAGGGAATGGAAGGTAGAGAAATTCAAATCCACCCTCTCCTCTGGGTTTCACCCAAAGAACCTTACATTATCCAGCAAAGGATCTTTCCTCTTTCTGCCTTGTCACTTCTTACCTGCCTAGCTTGGCAGGCTTTCTCCCCTTACTGCACTTCTCACAGCATTTCTCATCCTGCATCTCTACATATCTCCAAGGCAGCCAGTAAATCTCCCTCACTTTCTGCCTCATTCTGTCTTTCATAGCAGCTATTTCTAATTGGCTACTTGCTCACAGCTGGGGAGGTCATTAGGCTATTCATTAACACTTTTCAACCTGCTGCTCTTTGGCAGGTACAGAATCAATCACATGAACCTTTATGTAATTTCGTTAAGGTCTTTACAATATTTGGTAATTCACAAAGAAAAAACTCTGTAGTGTGATAATCCCAGTGATAAAATGTGTTTTGATTTCTATGCTGACCACCTAGTACCACAGTTTCAAACTGCAGAACAATGGATAGGAAGATGGACACGGGGATGCCAATTAAATCCTTCTGAAATAAGAAAGGAAATAAAACCAGGCACATAACATTCCCCATTCTTTTGTTTTTGTCCTGGCTTTTCATGTAGTAAACAGAGCGAGTGTGTTTATAATCTAAATGAGAATTTAAAATGACTGCAGTATCATAGCAACAGAGAAAGGACTGCTATTGATATTATCAGCATCCTCAACAGTTCATATTAGTTGTTCATTATAGGGATAGTTCAGAAAAAGAAAACAAAATAGTTAATTAATGCTACAAAACCAAACCATCACAATTCAGATTTCATATCCCTTATTATTTATATAGTAAATAAGTCTGATGATGCTTTATAAACATCTGTTTCTTATCTAATTAATGCATGCCATAAAGAAAATAAAGGATAAGGTCTGTCATTATGAGAGAATAAAAACCTTTCAGATTTGCTTTTGGAAAAGTTTCATAGTTTCATAGTTTCATAGTTTTAGGGTCGGAAGGGACCTAATAGATCTTCTAGCCCGACCCCCCGCCAGGGCGGGAGAACAACAAAAAACCCTAAAAACAAAAACGGGACTCAAATGAGTCCAGCCAGGTAGGCATCCAGCCTCTTCTTAAAGATCCCCAGGGTAGGGGCCAGCACCACCTCCCTTGGAAGTTGGTTCCAGCTCCTAGCTGCCCTAACTGTGAAGTAGTTTTTTCGGATGTCCAATCTGTACCTCCTCTCCATCAACTTGTGCCCATTACTCCTTGTTATGCCAGCAGGGGCTAGGGGAAACAGCGTCTCCCCCAAACCCTTCTGGTTCCCCCTAGTGAGTTTATAGACGGTCACCAGGTCCCCCCTCAGCCTTCTCTTGTGGAGGCTGAATAGGTTCAGGTCCCGCAGTCTCTCACTGTAGGGTCTGCCCTGTTGTCCCCGGATCATGCGGGTGGCCCTCCTCTGGACCCTCTCCATGTTGTCCACATCCCTCCTGAAATGGGGCGCACAGAACTGGACACAATACTCCAGCTGCGGCCTGACCAGCGTCGCATAGAGGGGGAGGATCACCTCCCTGGCTCTACTCGAGATGCACCTGTGGATGCACGACAAGGTCCGGTTAGCCCTGCCAACCATGACCTCGCATTGTCGGCCCATGTTCATCTTGGAGTCAATAATGACACCAAGATCCCTTTCCGCCTCCGTGCTCTCAAGTAGGGAGTTCCCCATCGTATAAGTGTGCTGCTGGTTCCTACTACCCAAGTGCAGCACCCTGCACTTGTCCGTATTGAAACACATCCTGTTCCTGTTTGCCCACCCCTGTAACCTATCCAGATCCTTCTGCAATCTCTCTCTCCCTGCTAGCGTGCTCACCTCCCCCCAAATTTTGGTGTCATCAGCGAATTTAAACAGGTTGCTTTCCACCCCAACATCAAGATCGCTGATGAAGAAATTGAACAGCGCAGGCCCCAGGACCGAGCCCTGGGGGACTCCACTACCCACCTCCCCCCAAGTCGAGTATGATCCATCCACCACCACCCTCTGAGTGCGACCCTTCAGCCAATCTGCAATCCATCTGACCGTGTAGGCATCTATGCCACAGTCGCCTAGTTTATTAATTAGGATGGGGTGAGAGACGGTGTCAAAGGCCTTGCTGAAGTCCAGAAAGACTACATCCACCGCGACACCTGCGTCCATGGCCTTTGTGACCTGATCATAAAAGGCAATCAGGTTGGTCTGACATGATCTCCCCCTAATAAATCCATGCTGATTGCCCCTGAGCATCATTTCTGATGCCGGCCCATCACAAATGTGCTCCTTGATGATCTTCTCAAAGAGCTTCCCCAGGATTGAGGTAAGACTGACGGGCCTATAATTGCCCGGGTCCTCCCTTTTCCCTTTTTTGAAGATGGGGACCACATTAGCTACCTTCCAATCGTCTGGCACCTGGCCCAAGCACCACGATCGCTCGTAGAGCCGTGCCAGGGGCCCTGCAATAACCCCAGCTAGCTCCCTCAGCACCCTGGGGTGGAGAGCATCCGGACCCGCTGACTTGAACGCGTCCAGCCCCTCCAGAAGCTCTCTAACCCGGTCCTCCCCAACCTGAGGTCTGAAGGCGATCCCCTCGCGTCCGGCTTCTATCACAGCAGGGAAGTCCCGGTCCCTGCACAAGAAAACGGAGGTGAAGAATTGGTTAAAGAGGTCCGCTTTATCCTCTGACGCAACCACCAGATTGCCCCGCATATCCTGCAGGGGCCCCACATTACCCGGCGCCTTCTTCATCCTCCCAATATATTTGAAAAAGGACTTTTTGTTATCCTTAATCCTGGACGCTAATCCGAGCTCTATCTCCGCCTTGGCCTTCCTAACAGCCCGCCTGCAGGCCCGAGCAGAGGAGGTATACTCCTCTTTGGAGATTACACCCCCCTTCCACCGGGCGTACGCCACCCTTTTGGCAAGCAGGCATTCCCGGACACCCTTGGTGAGCCAGGGGGGCTTTTGGACACTCCTGCCCGCCTTGCTTCTTGTCGGGATGGACACCCCTTGGGCCCCGAGTATCGTTTCCTTAAGGAACGACCACTCCTCTTGGACGCTGAGTTCCTCTGCCCTCAAGGACCCCAGTTCCTCTCCCACTAATCTCCTCATCTCACTGAAGTTGGCCCTCCTGAAGTCTAGGGCCACCACCTTGCTGCGGGCCCTTGACACTCTACGCTGGATGGTGAATTCCAGCACGCGATGATCACTATTGCCCAGGTGGTCAAGAACCTGGAGGCCTCTTACCAGGTCGTCGCCTGCGGCCAGGACCAGGTCCAGCAGAGCATCTCCTCTGGTGGGACTGTGCACCTCCTGAATCAAGTGGAGGTCCTGCAACTCGGCCAAGAACCTCCTGGAGCGGTCCGTCCCGGCTGACTGCTCCTCCCAGCAGATGTCCGGGTAATTAAAATCGCCCATGACAACTACATCCCTTGCTTTTAGTGTCTCCGCAAGCTGGCCTGAAAATTCCCTGTCCAGCTCCTCCTCCTGATTGGGGGGTCTGTAATAGACCCCCACCGTCAAATCCCTCTCGCCTTGCCCCCCCTGGATCTTGACCCAGAGCACTTCAGCTCGCCCTTCCCCTGACCCCATACTGCTGGCAGAGGATGTGTAGTGCTCCTTGACATAAAGTGCCACCCCCCCCCCTTTTCTGCCTTCTCTATCCCGCCTGTACAGCCTATAGCCCCTCATGTTAACTGCCCAGTCATGGGATGAGTCCCACCATGTCTCTGTTAACCCTACGACATCTGGATTTGAACTAGCTATTCTGAGGGCGAGTTCCTCCTGTTTGTTCCCCATGCTACGAGCATTGGTGTACAGGCATTTAAGGCCTTGCAAGACTGTGTGCCCCCCCACCCCCTGATTAGCCAGACGATCAGGACCCCCATTACTTACCTTTGCACCCCTTGCCCTGATGGCATCTCCTCGTCTTCCTGCAGCCCCCTCCCCCGGCGAGTCTAGTTTAAAGCTCGCCGTACGAGATCAGCCAACCTGGAAGAGAAGACACGCTTGCCATTAGGGGAGAGATGAAGCCCATCCCGCCCCAGCAATCCCCCCTCCCGAAAGCATGGGTCGTTGTCAAAGAACCCAAGGCCTGCCCGGCGGCACCAGCTGCGTAAGCGCTGGTTGACCTCACCAATGCAGGCCCCATGCCTCTGTCCCCGCCCCCTCACCGGAAGAAGAGAGGAAAAAACCACCTACGCCCCCGTCTCCTTCAGCCTGGTCCCCAGAGCCTCGAAGTCCCTCATAATGCGGTCAGGGTTGCCTCTTGCCGCGTCGTTCGTACCCACATGGACGACAACCATGGGGTGCCGGTCTGCAGGCCGGATGCAGGCCGGGATCCTCTCCGTGATGTACTGTTGTAGTTTAAAACAAACCATTTTATTGTGGGAAGGAGGCATTTTTTTGGTGATGAATTTTTGTACCTGTTGTTTAAAATCCAGGTATCATCAGCAAACACATTGGCTGAATACTTGCCTCCTAGGATTTCATCCAGATCATTTAGGAAAGGATGCTAGATGGCTGAAAGTCCCTGTTTTTGAACATTTCTGGCATAGGATCAATTTATATCTATGCCGTCCAGGTTCTTCAGTATCACATTTCATAAGTTGAATACATTTTTAAAAGGAAATAAATGATTAGAAATTTAGGGCCAGAGCCACAAGATGACTTAGCCTCATATTTGCCTAACTTTAGAAGCCTTGCTGCCTGGCAAAGGCACAGCATCCTCAAGCTAGGTACTCAAGCTACCCCAGAATGCACAGGAAATTAGGGTTGGTCTACACAAGCATGTTACTGTGAAACACAATAGGGCATAAACATATAGCAGGTCACCTATTTCATATTAACTGTCCATGTGCATGCTTTTACCTTGCAGTAAATGCAAAGTACCTTGGCCCTCTAACTGACAGATAAGTTTTTTCTGCACTGACTCAGGAACCTAAGTTCCAGCCAGGTGCAAGTGAAAACACGTATCAGTTCTTAGCATTTCCCTATTGGCTAGTTGCAGGCATTTCTGCCTCCATTGTTTATTTGGTTTTTGTGTATACCATTCTGAAATACTTAAATCTCTCCACATACTGTATATGGAGCCAACTCCAGGCTATGTTAGGTGGCACATGGGCCAGGCTCCTAAAAAAAGCTAGGCGTTACAACCATGGGAGTATCTAGAATTTTAAGAAGGGGGTGTAGATGGTGAGATGCACCATCACATAAAACAACACATTTTCCTCCAGTTGAAAATAAACTAGAAGCTTTACTAATATGCTAGGGGACTAGGGATTCATTATTCAGTTTAAGATTGAAGCAAAAATAAACATAATTTCATTGGAATTTATTAAAAACAAATCTGCAGGGCTGTGAAATAGGAGCTTCATTACCAGGACCAGCCAACAGACAGCAGACTTGCAGAACCCAGGACAGTTTGATTGGTAGAACATCAAGACCATTAAAAAGGAGAAAGGGTTGTTAAGACCTGTGGAATAAAGTTTAGAAGGGATCAAGTAGATTATAATGAGCTGTGAAGTCAAGTGATTCTCTCAGTGCTGCAGTGATGGTTCCAGGAGGTTTGAAGTTTTACAACATACCTCTCTTACTCTCAAAGAAAGAAAATAGATTGCTTTAGTAAGACCAATTAATTATTTGTAATAGAGGTTCTTTCAAATTTTAGAAGTCTAGCAAAACTAGTAAAGATATAACAATAGAAGGTAGAACACAATGCCCACATCATTCTGTCAGATTGATGAATTAAGATAACTGGATCATAAACAAAACAATATTTAGGCTTCTGAGTCTTACTCTCTCTTCACTTCGATGCCAGTTCAGCTTTATTGATTTCAATAGATAGGTTCCTGACTTAAACTAGAGGAGAATCAGGCCCTTTCTGAACTCATGTATTTCCTATAATGAGACCCGCCCTACCCAACAAGTGTTTGTCTGCAAACAGGCATTGAGTGCTGGTTACAATTATTATCCAGCTTGCAAGCAATTTATCTGCACTGTTACACTGATTCTTTTTGAAAAACGACAAAGCTCATTTCCTTTGTGGAATTGGAATAAATTTTGGGCTTTCCTGTTGTCACATTTTCTTTCCTCCTTAGTGTAATTGTTCAACTCTCCAAAAATTGCACAATTTTTGAAGGAGCAAATCATTTTCCTTTAATTAAATTTAAATGACAGTTTTTCAATGCACGTCTATTGTGTGATGACAGTATCACATGTCCTATATTCTTTTGCCATTCAGAAACGTATGCTTTCTTTTGATAAAATGCTTTTTGCTCCTTTTTGTCTTTCTTCCCAGATACTATATAATAATAATAAAAAAATACAGATGCTATTTAGCAAACTAAGAGACATATATATCACCTGGACAAGGGACAAGAGATTGATGTCATATATCTTGATTTTAAAAAAGCTTTTGATCTGGTATCTCATGATCGTCTTGTAGAAAAACTGGCCAACTGCAGCCTCGGCTATATCACAGTCCGCTGGCTGGGGAATTGGCTCTGAGGTTGGACCCAGAGAGTGGTAGTTGATGGAAGTCAATCATTGTGGTGCATCGTGACCAGTGGGGTCTCCCAGGGTTCCTATCCTTTTCAACATCTTCATTAATGATGTGGACACTGGTGTCAGAAGTGGACTGGCCAAGTTCGCTGATGATACCAAACTTTGGGGTAAAGCATCCATACCCAAGGACAGGATGGTGATCCAGGCTGACCTGGACAGGCTGGGAAAATGGGCAGATAAACCTGATGGCCTTCAACACTGAAAAATGCGAGGTACTCCACCTTGGGAAGAAAAACCCGAAGCATGCTTATAGGTTTTGCAGTGCTATGCTTGCTAGCACCATGGCCGAAAGGGACTTGGGGGTCATGATTGACCACAAGATGAATATGAGCCACCGATGTGATGTTGGAGCCGGCAAAGTGAGCTTGTATCCATAGATGCTTCTCTAGCAAATCCCAGGATGTCATCCTCCTACTGTACTTGGCCTTGGTGAGGCCGCAGCTGGAGTACTGCATCCAGTTCTGGGCTCCACAATTTTAAAACGATGTGGAGAAGCTTGAGAGAGTCCGGGGAGAGCCACACGCATGATCAGAGGGCAAGAAAACAGGCCTTATGATAAGAGGCTGAGAGCTATGGGACTCTTGAAAAAGCTTGAAAAAGCGCAGGGTCAGCGGGGACCTGGTGGCTGCCTACAAGTATATAAGGGGTGTACATCAGGATCTGGGGGAATGCCTGTTCACCAGAATGCCCCATGGGATGACAAGGTCAAACAGTCACAAAATCCTCTGTTCGAGCCCCCAAGGCCTGGAACAAACTGCCGCCAGAGGTGGTGCAAGCACCTACTCTGGACTCCTTTAAGAGTCAATTGGACATTTATCTTGTTGGGATCCTGTGACCCCAGCTGATTTCCAGCCCCTGGGGCAGGGGGCTGGACTCGATGATCTTCCGAGGTCCCTTCCAGCCCTAATGTCTAATATATATGAAAACTATGAAAGAATGATTTAATTGACAGCTGCCCAGTGTTTATTGTTTCTATACTGTGATACAAGATTGCAGCTGTACACATTAAAACATTTAAAAGTCCATTTTCTATGTATTTTTTGTTCCTAATATATTTGTGTATTTCTAAAACAATATATTTTCTGCTGCTTAAAATCAATGTATGTTTTATTACCCTTTCTACACCTTAAAATCAATGTATGTTTTATTACCTTTTCTTGTTGACTGCATGGTTCCTTGTCATCTTCCTAATTCTGTTAGTCTCTTTCTACCCCACAGGTATTAATAACCCTCTATCCTTTTTAATGGTCTCAGTGTTCCACTATTTAAACTATCATTTCTTCTCTAATGTTGTTGTCTGTTAGCCATTATTGGTAATCACTCTCTTTTATTTTTCAGCCCTGCAGACTGTTTTTAACTCTAGTTAAAAAGCTTGACTCAGGTGAGGTAATATTAACTCACCTGTAGAAATGACTGACAATGAAGGCTAGATTTTGTTTTATGAATAAGAGATGTGCATTTAACTGGAATGACTACTGGACTAATGACATAATATCTTTTGATTTTTTTTTGGCCTAGTTTGTTGTGCTTAAAAAAACCCTTTATACATAAACTATCAAATGAGTGCATATTCCAATAGTTTATTTGTTTTTTACTTTGTTCTTAAATGGAATAATATGGTGCTAGTCCTTTAGCATATTAGTAAAGGCATGTAGTTGTTCTTTAACTTGAGAAAATATATATTGCGTCATATGTGATGATGCGCCACACCACCTGCACCCCCTTTTCAAAACCCCAGATCCCCATAGTGGCATATAACTGATTACAACAATTCTTTAGCAGCCCACAGACAGTACACTGTACCAGCTGGCTACTGAGATCTGGTTTAAAAATGCTTTGGGTTGACAAGTGAAACAGCTTTACTATAACAAACCTTCTGCCCCCAGATAATAATAAAGTACACATTAAAAATAGGCTAGGGAAACTCCTTTAGAGTGGCTGTCACTAAAAAATTGATAATAGGCTAGGGAAACTCCTTTAGAGTGGCTGGCACTAAAAAATTAAATCTTATCCAAAAACATCTCTTCAGTGTGTCTGCGACATTTCAATACCTATCTTCAGCATAGGAAAGCTCTGATACTTCTTATAACACATTTAGGAACTGTTAGTAAATGCTTACTTTCAAAAAAATTCACTGAAGCTTCCATATACTGAGTTATCTGTTGAACCACATTTGTATCTTACAATTCTTTGCTAACTATCCTTGTCTGGAAAAAATGTTGCCTTTACAAAAAGAATGTCATGCATTTGAGGTAGACTTGTATTATACAGAGTGGCTGCGTCTACACGAGATGCCAACTGTGCTTTTGTTACTATGCAGTCATTTAGTGTTCACATACTCAAGCAGCAAGGCAGCAGCCCTGGACTTCAGGAGGGCTGATTTCAATGAGGTAAGGAGAATAGTCGGGGAGACACTGAGGTCCCAGAGGGGAGGGGAGTCGGGTGTCCAAGAAGAGTGATCATTTCTTAAGGAGATGATCCTCCAAGCCTAAGGGGAGGTAATCCCAACACAGATCAAAGGGGGCAAGAGGGCACAAAAGCCCCTGTGGCTTACCAAAAGCACCTGGGAATGTCTCCTAGCTAAAAAGGAGGCATACACCCAACGGAAGTGAGGAGCCATCACCAGGGAGGACTATATCTTGATTGCTCAGGGTTGTAGGGGGGTGGTCAGGAAGGACAAGATGGAGATGGAATTGGGACTAGCTACCTGGATCAAGGACAACAAGAAGTCCTTTTTTAAATACATAATGGGTAAAAAGAAGGTATCAGGTAATGTGGGGCCTCTGCAAGACATGCTAGCAAATCTGGTCTTCACACCAGACAGCAAAGCTAACCTATTTAACAATTTCTTTGCTTTCATTTTTCTGAGTAGGAACTGGATCACCCCCCACACTGGGACCCCCGTAGGCCCTGGGGAGGTGCACCCAGGCCTAGGGTCAGTGAGGACCTAGTCAGGGAACTTCTGGAGGGACTGGACGTATTTAAATCAGCAGGTCCTGACAATCTTCACCCCAGAGTGCTGAGGGAATTAGCAGAGGTCATTGCGGGACCCCTGGCATGGCTTTACGGGGTGTGGTGCCAGAGGACTGTAAAAGGGCCAATGTGGTTCCCATTTTCAAAAAAGGGAGGAAGTAGGACCTAGGAAACTATAGACCAGTCAGTCTTACCTCGATCCTGGGTAAGCTTTTTGAGAGAATTATCCTGGCGCATATCCGCGAGGGGCCAGCAGGGGAGGTAATGCTTAGGGGCAACTAACATGTGTCGATTAGAGGCAGGTCCTGTCAGACCAACCTGGTGGCCTTCTATGACCAGGTCACAAAATCCTTAGACACAGGTGTCACAGTGGACGTAGTCTTTCTGGACTTTAGGAAGGCCTTTGACACTGTGTTTCACCCCATTCTCATTAAAAAACTAGGAGACTGGGGCATCGGCACCTACACAGTCAAATAGGTCACTACTTGGCTGGAGGGCCACACCCAGAGAGTGGTGGTGGATGGACAGGTCTTATTCAACCTGGAAGGATATGGGCAGTGGGGTCAACCAGGGCTCAGTCCTCAGGCCTGCACCGTTCAACATCTTCATCAGTGACTTGGACGGGGGTGTAAAAAGCACCCTATTCAAATTCGCAGATGACATTAAGATGTGGGGAGAAGTGGGCATGCTAGAAGGGAGGAATAGGTTGCAATCAGACCTGGACAGGTTACAGGGGTGGGCGGATGAGAACAGGATGGGTTTCAACACTGACAAGTGCAAGGTACTGCACCTGGGGAGGAAGAACCAGCAGCATACCTACAGGCT
>NW_005842624.1:297893-301407 GCF_000455745.1 Alligator sinensis | reverse complement strand
AAATCCCACGGTCTGTGTCCCTCTCCAGAGATCTGTCTCTGCCAGTGTGAGAGGCTGGGGTTGAATTCCTCAGGGCGGGGGATCGGCCTCCCTGTCTACATGACAAAAGCCTGGTGCCTTGGAGGCGGATGCTCTGGTCACCTGGGGAGGGGGAGGGAAAAGCCCCTCTCACCGGCCCAGGTGGCCAGTGATGCTTTTTTAGATTGGTTGGCGAGTGGCCAGCACTGGCAGCTTCGATTGGACCGGGCTGCTGAGGTCAGAGAGGTTATATAAAAAGGCCCAGTCCAGGAAGAAGGGGAGTCATTAGCCATGAGGTCATCCAGGTGAATTTGAAACTGGCTCCCTTCTCATAACCGCATGCTCAGAGTGACCTGCCTCCAGAGGAAAACTCCAACCACCTCTGGATGATGCGTGTGAGAAAGCTACTTGAGATCAGACTAGATATTTAGCTTACAGTAACTCAGATGCATGTTTAAACAGCTACCTCAGCCATCCTAATTTGCTCTATGGGATTCCTCTAATATTGCTCTACCTTTTACCCTGTTTTCACCCTACCCCCTGTAATCAATAAAATTCTCCTTTGTGACTGGTGTGGGAGACTTATTGAGGGATGGGTCTAAATTATGACAAGGAAGCCCCTTAAGTCTGTGGACTAAGGAAGACTTTCCTAATAAGCCCCTGACTTGGGAAATGTGCCCCAAGTGCCTGTATTGGGTCTAGTACCCATTGGACGATCAGGCCTGCATTTTCCAAGGTGCGCAGAGCCAGAATTGAGTCCAGAACCTTGGATGGTGGCAGCGGGAACCCCAGGCTAGCGGGTATGCTCCAGGGAAGGGGTCAGCCGGACATGAGGCACCCCAGGGAGGGCACTCGGAGCCTGGAAGGTGGTCGGGCACAGTGAGGTGGGTGGCTCAATGCAGGAGCGCCCCCTACTGGCCCGCCACAATGTGGACAACATGGAGAGGGTCCAGAGGAAGGCCATCCGCATGATTAGGGGTCAGCAGGGCAGGCCCTACGAGGCGAGGCTACACGATCTGAACCTGTTCAGCATCCACAAGAGAAGGCTGAGGGGGGATCTAGTGACCGTTTACAAACTAGTCAGAGGGGACCAGCAGGCATTGGGAGAATCCCTGTTCCCCTGAGCACTACCAGGAGTGACAAGAAATAATGGTCACAAGCTGGCAGAGAGAAGATTTAGGTTAGATATCAGGAGGCTCTACTTCACAGTCAGGGCGGCTAGGATCTGGAACCAACTTCCAAGAGAAGTGGTGCTGGCTCCTACCCTGGGGGTCTTTAAAAGGAGGCTGGATGAACACCTTGCCAGGGTCGTTTGACCCCAGTACAACTTATCTTAGAGGTTTAAAGTAGGAAAAAATTCTACTGAACAGTACCCTTTGATATTTGCATTTCCTGTTAATTTAGTCACATTAGCGGTGGTATCTGAGTGTTTTCTGTTCATTTCTAGTGTCAGAATGTACTTCTGTGGTGCAAACTGAGACTGAAGGAAGAAGTTATATAAAGCAGAAAATGAAGATTCATAAAAGGTTTCCTGCTGGTCGTATTTGCTCTTGTCCCATTTCAGATCCCTAGGGTACTGTTTTAACTTGAAAGCAACACAACAAGATATTTTCCCCTCTCTAGTCACCTCCCAGAGAAAATTTAGTAACAAAAAATCATTCTAGACCTGACCAGACCTATATTTGCCCTTGCTGTCATCAGAAAAGACAATGCTTGAAGCACTGTCTGAGGTCAACAAGATAGGAAATGAGAATAGTTGAAAGATGACTAAAGCGCTTAAACATTCCACACAATGAAAGGACTGGCAATAGCTTAGTGAACGGTCATATTAAAGAGCTGTTCACTTCTGAAAGAAAGGTTCAACTTTTATCCTATTGGTAATGACTCAAATGACTTTTCTGTATATCATGAAAAAAAGATAAGGTCCCAGTCTGGTCCTTATTAAACTGGCACCCACATCAGAAAAGGTGATCAGAATTATTAAGGAAGGCGAATGTCAGCTTTTCCTGGCTCGTAACTGCTGAGATATGCCAACTTCTTTAAAGTACAGGGGCCAAAATTCAGTGTGACATTTGCCCCTCCTCTTTTCCACTCTTCCAGACTCTTGTCATGCTGGCTGATGGGACAGTGGAAGAAAAAAAGGAGTACGTAATGTACCCCCCAAAAAGTAACTGAGGTTTGGGTCAGGTATCACTGTTGGATAATAATGAGCACTAACTATACCACAGAGAAGAGCAAACAATATGGATAAAAAAAGAGTATCTCAAATGTAAGTAGGTTTCATAGTCTTTGAGTGAGAAATGACTAGGTAGACACTAGTTTTCTACCCTGAATTCCAAACGTGCCAAGCACACATGGAATAAAAGGACTGTGCCAAGTCTGTAGAAAAGACTATCTTGGATTCATGGAACATTGAAATATAGTTATGGATGATTAGAATAAGATGGTGTTCATTCATGCAAAAGGGTGGTGGGATCCAACAACCTGGTTCACAAACTGCATGGTTTAATTAGGTAAGAAGCAGGGGGGTATGAGCTTTTGCCTAACTAAAGAAAAATCTAACAAGAACTTGCAACATACAATATAAAAGCAGAAGATGGAGTTGCTAGGAAACAGAAGGCAAAGAACAAGAGAAGTATTAATGTGCTCTAGTGTCTATACACAAAAGCAAAGAGGATGGAAAATAGGCAAGAGTCACAGAGCTCACCATTCATTGTTACATTTGCAATTTGGGAAATGTAGCCTTTGTGGTAGTCAGGTGAAAACTAAATTGTAAGGATTTTATCTTGACAACTGCAAAAATGATACTATATGATTGTTTACATGACTTAAATTCAGGATTTTTGTAACACATTTGTCACAGGGAGAATTCTTGGGATCCGAGCCTCCCTTCACTGCCATTACTGGTGAGCACTATTCCCCCCTCCCAGGCACTCACCCACCATTACTTTATGGTAGAATTCTGCCTTGGTACTCAGCCTTAGTACTTGGCCAGTTGAGGTGATGTTCAGTCTCTGGCGCTGTACTGGCTTGCTGGATGACAGGCCCCCTTATGGGGTCCAAACTGGGGGCTCCACCACCCCTTCACCCCTGCCACAGGCATCCATAACATATAGTCTGTGTCAGTCCTAGCTCTCTCTGTTAAGCCTCCACAGTGGAGGCACCTAAGCAGTATGTCCCAGATTTACTACCCGGTATCTCCTGTACTCCATCAGAGACTAGGATTAGAAAATGTGGGCAGTTTAACTGCCTCTCACCCCTCTCAGGCATGCTCCTCCTGCATCCAATTTCCCTTTGCACTACTTCTGGTGACCTTTTTGAGCTGCTCTGGGGCGTTTCCAGCCAATCAGAGTAGGGCAAAGTCCTCCAGCTGCAGCAATGGTCCCCAGTTGTAATAGGAATCGTGTTCTGTAAATTGTTGTCAGGGATCCCCTCTTCCAGGATCTTTGACTCCTCAGTGCTTGGTGTTCTGGCAGGGGCAGTCCCAGCTAGGACT
>NW_005842624.1:293648-297862 GCF_000455745.1 Alligator sinensis | reverse complement strand
TTTCCGTTAGTCTCTTTTCCCCAGCAGGATTTTCGGGCCTGCCATACCAGGGCTGAGCTGCTCACCACGCTGGCCTCACTAGGGTCCTGACCCACTTCGGCGTGGTCAGAGTTTTTCTCCTGCTTACTGGTAAAGGGAAGGGTGTGAGTGGGGTGTTCTTCTCCCCTACAACATTGTTACAGATAGGTAAAACATACAGGTGAAAGATGATGATGTGTAGGGGTGGCACTATTTATCAAAATTCAGTACCCATGAAATAATTTGAAAGGGAAAGATGGTAATGAAATCCTGGGAAGGGTAAATAAAGAGAGAGAGAGAAGCTCCAAGAGGCATTAGCTACAGAATTACAGGAACAGGATACAGTGAGTGACAGGGTAGATGAAAATCAATGATTGAAAAATGTCAGATTTTTAATATTTAATTTTTAAAAATTTTTAAATGTAAATTATAATTAGGTTTTTCTTTTGTAAAAATAAGCCTGCTTAAAATGAAATTTGAATTTAATTCAGCATAGTTTAAGGCATAAATGTAGTATAATCTATTATAATAATTTAAATAAATTAATATATTGAGTCAATAAAAACTCTGGCGTTAAAAGGCTCATTTTCCTCTATATACAAACAAGGGGAAAAACATCTAACTTTGGAGGTCAATCTTTAAAAAATATGTCACAATATTCATGTTTTAGGTGCTTGATCCTACAAGGGATACAGGGTCTACACTACTGGATGCAAAGAAGCAGGAAAACCATCACAGGTGTTAGAACCTGGCCTCTGACTGCAGCAGACACATCATATATACTCCTTGATCAGGATTATCTATTGAGCTCACCGGGAGTGTATCAAATTCCTATTTAATTTTCTCTACCTGAGCTCTGAAGAGCTCCACTCCGAAGTTATGAATATTTATTATTCTGACCCATAATGGTGGCTTATTCCACAGCTCATGGGAGAACAACCATCTGCTCAGTAACTACAAATCCCCTGCATCTGCATGGTTCTGGGTATTTGAGCTAAATGGCCTTTCTTGTACCCTTTGCATATGTACAGAAATGAAAACATTAACTTCTTAAGTACTTTATCCACGTCTCTAAACTAAAATACTGTAGCAAATAAGGCCAGGAGTTATAAGAGCAGAAATCATGGATTGTTAGGGGTAAGTGGGGATTGGTTTTGTGTGGGGAGGGGGAATGGAAAGAGGAAGAACATGGTGGGTTATATCCCAGGGAGAAGGAGTCTTGGTTTGTTGTTAAATTATTGTGTGGAGGAGGAAGAGGGAATAGAATAAGGAATAGTGTGTGCAACAGAAAGGACCAACACTGGGCTGAAGACAGCATAGGAAAAGGAATATTCTGTGGAGCATAGACTAGTCTTGATTTCAACACCTAGAATCTGGAAGAAAAAACTGCCAGGGCTGCAGGTCACAAAAAAGACCCTATTCAGGAATATTTTCAAGAAATTCCTGTGCCACTGGGATAAAGAGGAAACCATGCTAAATGTAAAGGGTGTGTCTACAATCCTTATTAATAAACAGAAATAAGCTCTGGAGTTTATTGCCACCGAGTGTGCATCTGCATGTATACCCAGACCACAGCACATTGAACCAGGTTGCAGCAGCTCCAACTGGCAGGGAGCACAAGGGGTCAGCCTGCCAGCCCAGGGCTGCTCCAGCCAGGCTCAATGTGCTGTGGAGAGGCTGGCTGGGACATGAGGGTGCTTCAGTGCAGGACTAGCTGGCAGGACACCCCCATGCTGAAGCACCTTCTTGCCTAAACCAGCCAGGTCAGCATCCACACATGCAGTGCTGCACATGAAAAAAATTCCTGAGCAGGGTAGTACTTGTATTTCAAATACAAGTACTACCCTGCTCCAGAGTTTTTAGTTTTGTGCACCTTAATAGGGGCTCACGTGTAGATGCTGAGATGTTTACTATGCAGTTAATTAGGCAACTGAGCAGTAAATGTTTAATAAGGCAACTGAGCAGTAAATGTCTCATGTAGATGTGCTCAAACAGTGCAACAATGAGATACAATGCCTAGAAGCCCAAATTAAACAACGTTATGAAAAATTCTTCTAGGAAGGCAATGAACCCAAAGATGGTGATGTGGACATGTCTGAATCATGTAGATCAATTGGTTAGTAAACTTACTATTTTTTAAGCATTTTTATTAATTGCCTATCATGCACAGTCATTCTAGTAAATGATAAATTTATGACAATAAAGTTAGTTATTTGGGGTGAATTACTTGTGAATTTCAAAATGTTTGTGTTCCAAATCTAATAGATGTACTTGTCTGTGGGAGTATTTGTCAGTTATACATTTAATATTACCCCTGCACATCTGGAATGTGTTTTATTTCTCAGTATAACCAAATATAAAACCTAAGTAAAAATATCCTGTGCAGTATAAAGTATTAACAGGAATTTATTAATTTTTAACTAAAAAAATTAATATTTTTTCAAGTTGTTTTATGTTGATAGAAAAGGGTTTAAATAGAAGATAACCTGTATGATTTATTGAATATTTTCTCTATGTAACCCATCCAAAATGTGGGTTTTGGAAAAAAAAAAAAATTTAAACACTAGTTAAAAACACATCTGCTGTAGGGAGAACTTTTATTTGCAATCTCTCTTTTTAAGGTAATGCACTCATTATTACTTAGCATGAGTGGATTTTTACCTATTTTATTTCAGGCTCCAGCTTAGACAGAAGACATTCTCAATGTCTGTCATCTGCAATGTCTGCAACTTCAGAATCATCTACTGGTATACCCAGCACTACTACAACTAACATACCTCAGAGTGAATTATCTGTATGCAAAAAGAGACTTTCTTCATTCTCAAGTAAATGAATGAGTTCATAATCAGGATTAGCAAAGTCTAGCAAGACTATACATGTGAAAAGGTTGCTCGGTTCACTTATGCAACAAATTCTCCCTTTTATTTGTTCAGAACAAATATTTCACTGACATGGTTCAATCAATTATGATCAGGTTACACTCCACCCAGCAGAACAGATATTTCTGGAAGGCTTCTGGATACAGTGTATGAGAAGGAAACTGAACAGTGGGCAAAAAACACTGGAGGGGAAGGTGTTAACTTAAAGCTTGATGGATGGAACAATGTCCAATGATCCAGTAATATGTGCTTGTGTGACAACAGAAGACAGGATGGTTTATCTCACAGAAACGATATAACAGGAAATGTCCATACTACAGTACAGTCAAAAGAAGTAGCAGTAAAAGATATAAAAGATTGTGAGTAAAAAAACGAACTGTTGTGTGCATAAACTTGTCACGGATAATGCTGCAAACATAGCAAAGATGAGAAGTACCTTAGAAAAAGATAATGAAGCAGACCTGAAATTTATATGGGTGCAGTGCTCATTTGACGCATCTTTTAACCAAAGATTTAAGTACACTGTGGGTGTGTCTACACATGCACATTTACTGCGTAGTAACATAAACTCCAACACTGCTGTAGCCCAGAAGGCCCTATGTGCCTCTCTGCGCAGCTTGCAGGTTGTGTTTGCCAGGTCTGTCCCACTCCAGCGCTGCTGCCTGGCCACAGGTGAGTGCTGCAAAGGGCTGCCGTTTGCTGCACCCCTTGCTCAGCCCTGTGATGCCACCAGGGCTGGCATCTGCTGCCTCCTGCTGCTCACCCCCACCTCCCCCATGTCCATCCCCAGCCTCGCCCATGTGCACCCACCTGTTTGCAGCCCCATGAATGCCAACTGGGCCCAGGAGGAGGTGTGTGCTCTTGTAGCACTGTGGGGTGGGGAGGGTGTCCTGAGACAGTTCACCCAGGGCAGCTGCTCAAACGTCTACATTTATGAGGCCCTAGTGGCTGGGATGCAGGTGTGGGGCCAACCCCAGTTGGTGCACCAGTGCTGCATGAAGGCCAAGGTCCTGCAGGCCCAGTGGGTGGCCATGAATGGTCACAACTGCCAGTCCAGTGGGGCCCTCAGGACCATGCCTTTCATAAGGCAGCTAACCTGCATTTTGGCTCCCAGGGAGGCTGCACTCACCCTCTACCCTGATACCTCCAGTGACTTGTCACCAGGGTAGGGGACCTCAGGCCTCCAGCACCCTGCCCTGCACTCCTTCCCAGCTGCTATGTTTACTAGCAGCCTGGAGAGCCCTGGCCAGCAGCTGCTTTTGCCTTGTCCCTGCCCTGCAGCCACCCACAAGGAGTGGCTGGCCATAACCACACCGG
>NW_005842624.1:285887-293638 GCF_000455745.1 Alligator sinensis | reverse complement strand
TTTTGGGGGGGGGGGGGGTCACTGGCTGGGTACTGGCCCCAGCCCACGGTAGGCTGCAGATATCAGGAGGAACCAGATGCTGCCTGGCACAGGGAGACCTGTGCTGAGCTGCCAGCCTCATCAGCCTTGGCCCCCTGGTAAGTCCTGCACTAGAGGGAAGTCCCTCTCATGCCCGGTCCCCACCCCTGCCCCTGGCCCCAGCCCTGGCCCTGGCCCTGCCCCACACTACTAGCCCCACCTGGCCCCAGCAGGCACACACTTGGGGTGCATCCAGCCCTGTGCACCCTGAGCCTGGATGCTGGGTGGCAGTGGAACACAGCAGCAGTGGAAGGGGGATCAGCAGGAGCTGGGGCTGTGGTAGCAGGTGTTTCCAGCAACCTGGCCTGTGCCATCCTGGGAAGGGAGCAGGGAAGGCAGGTGGCCTGAAGCTGGCTCCCAAGGAGCAAGAGGGGACAGGGGGCTTGGGCAGCACCCACCTGGGCCCAAGCCTGCCCAGCCAGCTTACCGTGGTCCCTGGTTGCCCACATGCTACTGCCAGGCAGTGCAGGGTCCCTGAAGCAGACCATCTTATCTCAAATGTTGTAAATTCACACAAAAGCCTTCTGTTTCTTGCCTTTGCAGGGCCAACATCTGTATGTGAGCAAGAGGCTACAGGGGCCCAGAACTGCTGCTGCAGGGTTGTCACCACCTGCTGCTGGAGCCACTTGGAGTCACTGCCACATCCTTGACTAGAGCCACCTGATCCAGTGACTGGTGGTGGTTGTGGAGAGCTGGGTGGTAGACCAGTGGGTGTGGCAGGTGGACACCCTCACCTGGGAGGCTGCCCAGGAGGACACACAGCTCTGGGCATATGCGGAGCACGTGGCTGAACTGGTAGCCCTGGAGTAGTGGTATGTGGTGCTGCTGGAGCAGCAGCTTGCTATCCACGACCATGCAGCACAGGCTGCACCCATGTCCCCCAGTGCCAAGCCCCCTGCCCTGGCCCCACAAGGTCCTCGGGTCATGCCCACTGCCCCCCAACAGGGCCCCAGCAGTGCCCTTGGTGTGGTGCCTGCCAGCTGCAGGCATCCCTGGACTCTGCTGCAGCCCCCAGACCCACAAAAGCACTTCCTGTGGTTGGGGTGCTGACTGCCTGCCACCAGGTTCTCCACCCTGGTTGGTCCCACCCTTGAGCCCCTTGCAAGCGGACTTGGGGACAGGGTCAGACACCTGAAGTGTTTTTGAAGTTTGGGGAATAGGGTTTTTATTGTTGGAAGGTGGGGGGCAGGGAGGGGGGGCTGTGTTTGTTGAGAGGGCAGGGAGGAGGGATGGGAGGGTTTTGTTCTATAATAAAGTTTGTATGGTTTCTCCTGTGTCCTGGAGTGGTGCTGGGAGTGGGCAGGGGGTCAGGGGTGTATGGGTAGTGGGGCAGGTGGGCTGGAGTGGGGAGCACAGGAGGAGGGGGTCAGACAGAGCCTCCTGCAGCCAATGCCCTAGGCCTGGCTGGTGGGTGCACCGCTGCCCTAGGGAGTGATGTGGTGGGTCCAGCGGTGCCAGCACCATGGCCAGCAGAAGCGCAGGCCACTTGTTGGCAGGGGCAGGGAGGGAGCTGCCACCCTGTGGTGGGCACATGGCTCCTGGGCAGCGAAGGGCTTGGACAGGGCTGTGTGGGTGGGAATGAGCCCTAAAGATGGCCACCCCATGTTGGCAGCTGCCTCTGGCCTCAAGATGGCTGACAAGTGCTGGCAGCCATGTGGCTGGAGGCTAGAGCTGCCCCACGCTCCCCCGGTGGTCACAGGGGCACATGGCAGGCTGCTCCGACTTGGCACTAAATCTAGCCCCAGGTCGCCCGCACATGTAGACACTGGCTTATTCCCGCTTAATGTGCAGTAAATATAATGCAACGTAAATCCATGTGCAGACACACCCCATAACAACCAGTTTGCTACAGCTTCACTGAAGATAACTAAGGAATCCACACTCATTCTCCCCTAAGATGGATGCTGGAATTCAGTGTTTGACTGCTTTTACCTATTTATTAAGAACTGGCCTATTCAAATGGCCACCTGTGAAGAAAATCATGACAAAACTGATGGTAGTATCACAGCTAAAATAGTCAACATTGCACTAAAGAGAAATATAGAAGATATGCTAAATCTATTAAAACCTATTTCCACAGCCTTGGACAAACTACAGAAAGATTGCTGCTGTACTGTGGATGCTGTTGAAATTTAGAAAGAACTTCAAGAAACATTAAATATCCAAGAGCAAAGTTAAATTGCAGGTAGTAGGAAGGAAGCAGAAGGATCAAGCACTCACTCCACCTCATTTTCTTGCCAATATTCTTAACACAAAGTACCAAGGTAGATGCCTAGCTGCCTGAGAGGAAAATTTTGCTATGACATGGGCATCTACTAATCACCCGTCAATCATGGCTTGGTGAGCAACTGTTCACCAGGGCACTCGAGGGGAAAACCAGGAGTAATGGCCACAAACTCCTGGAAGATCGATTCAGGCTTAACATTAGGAAAAACTTCTTCACAGTCAGGGTGTCCAGACTGTGGAATAAGCTCCCTCCAGAGGTGGTGCAATCACTTACCCTGGAAATCTTCAAGAGGAGACTAGACAGTCACCTTGCTGGGGTCACCTGACCCTGTTATCTTTCCTGCTTGGTGCAGGGGGCTGGACCCGATGATCTCCCGAGGTCCCTTCCGGCCTTACAATCTATGAATCTATGCCAACCATAATCAGTATCAGGGCTAGAAGTAAACCATTCAAGCAGTGCATATTTGCTAAGGAAGTTTTAAAGACAGTCACACCACTGAACTGGTGGAAGTCACTAGCCAGGCACCTGCAACCAGAGTTTGTTGAAGCATTAAACCAGCTTTTACCAGGAGTAGTCTCCTCTGTAGGTGCAGAAAGAAAATTTGCTTGATTTGAACTGGTTCAGTCCAAGCTGAAAAATCAGTTAGGAGTTGAAAAGAGGCAGGAAAGCTTGTTTTTCTCTTCTAGTCTATGAATTAAAAAGGGGAGAGGGATGAGATTTATGAGTACTAAACACTTCACAGAAAGGGAATAAAAATTTTTTAAACAGCCTGGGTAAAAAATGACTCATATCATTTTAAAGAGAAGTAGGCAAGTAGGAACTTAAATTCACATGACTTTCACTTGGACATTTTAGAAAATGTTCCCGCAGGGTAACCTGAAATAATTGATTTAATTTACTAACCACAGTTCATTCTTCTCATAGTATAACAGTTAATACTAGTGTTTAATAAAGTAGTTAGTTGTAAATGTGTACCTGTATCCAACACATTCAAGTTTTCCTTAATAAATTTGAAGTGCTGTTTTGTGTGTTTAATTAATTTTAAGTTGCTATTTTTATTCAGCTTGATACAAACATGAACAAAAAATTAATTATCTAGTACATAAGAAAAATGTATTTCACCATTTTATAATCCGAATTTGTTAAGCTCTCTGTGTATGTAATCTACATCTATATATTATTATTATTATTAATATTATTATTATTATTATGATGTGTACTTAGGAACATATTACTAAATCTACTGTAAAAATATATTTAAGTGTAAATCAATATGTTTTAATTGTCATATCAACCAGTGAAAATACACCTTTCTTTAAAAAACAAAAAAACCCTCTATATAATGGGAAACTTGATAAAAATCAATGATTTAAATAGGACTTTTGACTTGCTGATTTAAATCAGTGATTAACCAGCTTATTTTCTCTTTTAGATTTCTTCACATATAATGTTTAAAAGCTTTTCCGATTATTTAGATCTTTGGCTAGAAAAGAAAAGACAAAATCCCTCCACTTTTCCCTTGATGTTTCAAATGACTCTGATCTTGTTTGGTTGCCCCTGACATTTTTCCTTTCCTTTGTTTTTGACTTCAGATCTTTGTTTTAATGAAAACTTGTTCAACTTTATGACATTTCTTGTTGCCTTTCAGAGGAATTGCATGTTTTCCTTTTTGGGGTTTTTTTAAAACATCTTTTAGCATTCTCTCTGCCTATTTTCCAGTCTTACAGTCTTTTTCCCATTTCACATTGCTCCTCAGATGTCTTAATTCTCCCAAATATGCTTTGTTGAATTTTAATACGCTTCCAAGAGTGCACCCTGTCAATTCTTTCCTTATTGTATTAAATGTGAGTAGCTTGCAATCTCTGATTCCAAACTTCCTTGCTTTTTATTCCATTCCAATATCATAAAGAAGCTAGTGAGTGACATATCCTAATGAATATCAGGAATTTGTATGAACAGAATTCTATTTCCATGGTGGCCTCTACTAGATAAATAAAGACATGTACCCTGGATGAGGTTCCCAAGACATATAGAAGGGATTTTTTTTCAGAAATTAAAGAATATAGCCACAGGAACAGCTTGTATCTGCTTCTTTATGATATTGAAATCTTTGGATCTTTGAAAACTCTTGGCGCTCTGGTGTAGTGCCTGAAGACTGGAAGAAGGCCAATGTGGTGCCTATCTTCAAGAAAGGGAGGAAAGTGGATCCGGCTAACTATAGGCCCATCACCCTGACTTCTATCCCGGGGAAGATCTTAGAAAAGTTTATTAAAGAGGCCATCCTTAATGGACTGGCAGACGCCAACATCTTAAGGGATAGCCAGCACGGGTTTGTTGCGGGTAGGTCTTGCTTGACCAATTTCATTTCCTTCTACGACCAGGTGACCTATCACCTGGACAAGGGAGAAGAGATTGATGTCATATATCTTGACTTCAAAAAAGCCTTCGATCTGGTGTCCCATGATTGCCTCTTGGAGAAACTGGCCAATTGTCGCCTTGGGTCCTCCACGATCCACTGGCTGGAAAATTGGCTCCGGGGTCGGACCCAGAGGGTAGTAATCGATGGAAGTCACTCATCGTGGTGTCCTGTGACCAGTGGGGTCCCCCAAGGCTCTGTCCTTGGACCCATACTGTTCAACATCTTCATTAATGATGTGGACACTGGAGTCAGAAGCGATCAGAACTGGCCAAGTTCGCCGATGACACCAACCTCTGGGGCAAAGCATCCACACCAGAAGACAGGCAGGTTATCCAGGCTGACCTGGACAGGCTCAGCAAGTGGGCGGACGAGAATCTGATGGTGTTCAACGCCAATAAATGCAAGGTTCTCCACCTTGGGAAAAAAGAGGTGATCATGGGACACCAGATCGAAGGCTTTTTTGAAGTCAAGATATATGACATCAATCTCTTCTCCCTTGTCCAGGTGATAGGTCACCTGGTCGTAGAAGGAAATGAGATTGGTCAAGCAAGACCTACCCGCAACAAACCCGTGCTGGCTATCCCTTAAGATGTTGGCGTCTGCCAGTCCATTAAGGATGGCCTCTTTAATAAACTTTTCTAAGATCTTCCCCGGGATAGAAGTCAGGGTGATGGGCCTATAGTTAGCCGGATCCACTTTCCTCCCTTTCTTGAAGATAGGCACCACATTGGCCTTCTTCCAGTCTTCAGGCACTACACCAGAGCGCCAAGAGTTTTCAAAGATCCAAAGATTTCAATATCATAAAGAAGCAGATACAAGCTGTTCCTGTGGCTATATTCTTTAATTTCTGAAAAAAAATCCCTTCTATATGTCTTGGGAACCTCATCCAGGGTACATGTCTTTATTTATCTAGTAGAGGCCACCATGGAAATAGAATTCTGTTCATACAAATTCCTGATATTCATTAGGATATGTCACTCACTAGCTTCTTTATGATATTGGAATGGAATAAAAAGCAAGGAAGTTTGGAATCAGAGATTGCAAGCTACTCACATTTAATACAATAAGGAAAGAATTGACAGGGTGCACTCTTGGAAGCGTATTAAAATTCAACAAAGCATATTTGGGAGAATTAAGACATCTGAGGAGCAATGTGAAATGGGAAAAAGACTGTAAGACTGGAAAATAGGCAGAGAGAATGCTAAAAGATGTTTTAAAAAAACCCCAAAAAGGAAAACATGCAATTCCTCTGAAAGGCAACAAGAAATGTCATAAAGTTGAACAAGTTTTCATTAAAACAAAGATCTGAAGTCAAAAACAAAGGAAAGGAAAAATGTCAGGGGCAACCAAACAAGATCAGAGTCATTTGAAACATCAAGGGAAAAGTGGAGGGATTTTGTCTTTTCTTTTCTAGCCAAAGATCTAAATAATCGGAAAAGCTTTTAAACATTATATGTGAAGAAATCTAAAAGAGAATATAAGCTGGTTAATACAATCAGAAATGATTTTTTTTTCCAAAAATGGAAAGAAGTAATTTGGAAAACAAACTAATTGTGGCATATACTGTTTGGTAAGTCTAACCTCCATAACTAATGGACATGTATTTGATAACTCTGTTCTCTTGATATCTAGAAGTTTATGGAACCATGAATATTAAGCAGCATGGTTTTCAATGGAACTAAAAATACCAGAGATGGTTTACTGGAAAAATTATGAAATTAGTGGATGAAAGGAATGAAGTGATATAATCCATATATCAGATTTTAGTGAAGTGTTTGAGTAATTATATTGTGAAACCTTTAATCTTTCATTGAAATGGAGCTGGATACAATTGCTGTCACACAGCTTGAAAAATACATGCTGAGCTCTAAAGACTAATGATAGAAGGCAAGGTATTTAATTTAGGAGGTATCTAGTTGGGTCCTGTAGGCTTCATGCCTTCTCTTCATTAATGATCTAAAGAAAGTAGTAAAAAAGCATCCATGGCCTTGTCAGGTGAGAGAATACTGGGAGATGTTACAAATGCACTGCACTGTGTAAGTCTGATTAGCCAAGCCTGGAATACTACATCCAGCTCTTGACACCTTAACATAAAAAATATTGACCGGTCAAAGGAAATTTCGAGCAATGTTAATATGTCCAGGTGATAGCAGAATAAAAATAATCAGTAAACAATAATGAATGAAATCCTGGTCTCACTGAAGTCAGTGACAATGCTTTCATTGTCTTCAATGTAACCAGGCTTTCCTGCAGTGGGATTACATTAAAAAAAAATTAAAATATAATGTAAATATCAGGGACACTTTCTAGTGGCAGATTGCATTCAGAATGTAAGAGGACCACTGAGCGCTCAACAGACTTGCTGTGTTGGTGGATGTGCAGGAATAGAAAAAATGTTCTCCTCATTTGCTACTGGTCCCCTTCCATCTTCATCCTTGGAGGTGAAGGAAAAAGCCAGGAGGGGAGCAGAAAAATCAGTGTCTGCTTAACTCTATATACCTGCACCCAAGAGTTCTAACCCACATTATAACTCTGCATGGATGTAATCTCATGCTAGCCCTATTAATTCTAAGAGGATGTAAGCAGTATTACAGCTAATGGCTCCAGTCATTTAAAATTAAACTGGACATTGCACTAGGCAGTATACTGTAGGTCAAGTATTTGTAGCATTAAGTAACTGGCTGGGTACACTGTGGAGGTTTTCTCTTTCCTCTGTAATATCAAGTCCTGGCCACCAATGGATGCAGGAATACCCAACTAGGCAAATAAATGAACTGCTCCAGTAAGGCAAATCTTGTTTCCTTATTTGCAGCTTCACTTGTTTATGCAAAGTCTTCTTTCTTTCTTTCTTTCAAGATGGCCGCCAACAGGTGACTCCCTTCTGAGCTCCTCCAGCTCAGGTGCTTTCAGCTCGTTGCCCCGCACTCCCTGCCCCACTTTTCCTGTCCCCCCCCCAAAAAACCCTTGCCTCTCCCCACCCTGTCCCTGGGGACCCCCTCCCCGCCCCCTCCCCCCACCTTCTCGGCG
>NW_005842624.1:285638-285876 GCF_000455745.1 Alligator sinensis | reverse complement strand
CCCTTCCCTTGGTCCCTGCCATCTCCCCCTGCCTTCAGGCTTGCCCTGAGCCCCTGCGGGGTGGCTCTGCCCCCCCTCAGGCTGATTTTGGGGCGTTTTCAGCCCCCTCCCAGTCCCCCGTGTCAGCCTGAGGCTTTTTTATTTATTTATTTTTATTAATTTATTTATTTTTTGCGCTTTGCAGTTTAACCCTGTCCCAGTGAGGAATGGCTCCTCCTACCCCGGGCAGCTAGCATGT
>NW_005842624.1:253785-277806 GCF_000455745.1 Alligator sinensis | reverse complement strand
TGGTCCTCGTAATGTGAGACCACCGGCTGCTCAAGCTACAGAGACGCGTCAAGCGGGCCGAGGCCTTGGACTTTGGTTCATGCGGGGCGACCCCTGAGGCCTCATGGGTGTCACACGCTGGCAGAACTGTAAAAAAGTCAATATAGTCCGAATGTTTGTTGTGGTTTTTTTTGTGGGGGTGTGTGTGTGTTGTTTTGTTTAGTTTAGAGTGTACGGGCAGGCCTTGCAGGCCATGAGCCCAGGCCTTGTCCATGAGGCCCAGAGATTCGGGCGTACCTGTACATGCTCTTTACTGGCTCCGAGTGATCACCCTCCCGGGAATAAATGTCTCTTAAAAGTCAAAGTCTTTCTTTCTTTCTTTCTGTTTTTTTAATGTTTTTACTCTGCAGACCTGTAATCTTGTTTTAGCAGAATATTTTGGGAAATGTAAAGGAAAACACGTACAAAGTGAGGCTAGCATGGTACTGTAATCTCATTTTGATGTTACCATAAATTCCAGCAGCCTGGTAGAAAATGCAGAAGAAAATAATACAGTGCCTTTTATTTCTATTACAACTGGCATCGAGAAGAATTGGACTCAATGTCTATCTCCGTGATTGTGCATCTATCTTCCTTAAACAAAATGTACCAGTTGATTAAAATGATTGAGTGATTGTATGTCAGTATTTGCAGAATTAAAACTATTTTCTAGAGTAAGATTGGTATGAACTGTGGGGCTCTTTGCCTTCCTCTATAGCAGTGAGGTGGGGGGACATGGGGAGGAGGAGAGGGGGGGTGTATATGTAGGCTGACAATATAGGAGCATGGGACACTCCTGCTTCCCAAGTCAGCCATGCTGCTACAGGTGAGGATGGGGTGGTGTGGTACTCTGGGAAGGTGAACAGCAGTGGTTCCTGCCTGGTACACCACTCTGCTTCTCTGCTGGGTTGCTCTCTGCACCCCTGCATTTCCAGAAGACTCATTTTAATTCTCACCAGCTGGCTGGTACCAGCCTCCAAAATCATTTAGGAGGATTTGGCTAAACCGGGATGTATGGTCAACCTAGTTATATAGTTCTCTTCCTTGGATATCCTGAGCATATTTTAAGAAACTATTTCCCCCAGTAGCAGGGCACTAACAGTGCCCTTGTCTCCCTGCTTTACCTGTGGCAAGTTAAAGGGTGTTTTTGATGTTTTAGGTATTAGCCCTGATATCTGTGTCTGAAGATTCCAGAAGTTTCTAAGAACAAGTGAGACAAACGCTTGTCTAGGATGGTTTAGACAAGGATGATCCTGCCTGAGTAGTGGGTTGGTCTAGAGGACCTCCTATGGTCCCTCCCAGCCTTATTTTTCTATGAGTCTATGAAATGTACAAAGAAATTCAAGGGGATACAACAGATATAGTAGTAGCTAAGGGGAAGAAGTATTTAATGGTTAGGTGTTGCAGTGCTTAACTTTTATGTACCTGACTGTGGCGGAGCACCAGTGGGGTGCTCACCGCTCAGGGGGGTTGCAAGCTCTGGGGGCAACTTGTTGACTGACCAGCAGGGAAAGCCTTCCCCAGGAACCATTTATAAAGGGTGGGAGCACTAGTGGGGTGCTCTGCCACTTTAAGAACTGGGCCAGGCAGCAGGCAGGTGCAGCTGAGGCCTGGTGAGCAGCCATCTTAAGCCTCAGGCCAGCAGGGTTGGAGGCAGCAGTTGCTGCCTGGTGCTGAGGAAAGAACATCTCCTAGTGGAGCTGCTGCTCTGGAGACAGCACAGAGGTAAGGACAGGAGCTGTGGGGTGGCTTGGAGGCTCCTGGTCCTGGGCATGACCTAAAACTGCACCCTGCTGGGATAGGGAGGCCTGGTGGTCCTGCCAGTGATGGGGCAGAGCCAGCAAATGCCAGGTTTGAGGACCATCCTGGTGAAATGTGGGTTGGGGTGTCTTAATAACCCCTGCCTCCACCATTTGGTGAGTTACTAGTAACACTAGAGGGAGTTGGGGCCAGGTATGTCTATGTGGGACACCTGAGCTGGATGGGGTACAAGACCTGAAGTGGGTAATAAGGCCAGGCATGCCCATGAGGGGGACCTGGGCCTGTTTGGGATGCAAGACCCTGGGAAGGGGGAGAAGGGGGTCAGGCATGCCCAGGGGTGGCACCTGAGCCCTGTAGGGTCTAAGACCCTGGAGAGAGAATGAGAGTTGAGAGCCAGGCATGCCAACAAGGAGCTCCTGAGCCATGGGGGCGTTCATCCCTGGGCCCAGAAAAAGGGGGCGGAGTATTGAGTTGAGGCTCTGTGAGTAAGGGGCATGAGTTGAGGTCCTGTTAACTTGAGGGACTGAATTTGGTCCAGGTAAGCCTTCAGGTACCTGAGGCCACAGGTGGGGCTGAGGCCGATTGGAGGGCAGCAGAGGAGAAGCCGCGGAGAAATAAGGGGGTGAGTCGGCAGCCCTGTGTGGAAAGCAGCTGTGGGGAGTTATCCAGCTATGTGACAGAGGCAGAGTCTGCGCAGCATTTTCCAAGCTGCCCAGTGCTCGCTTGGATGAGGGTAGTGGGAGATGCCCAAAAGGCTGCATGCTTGCTGGCCGGGGAGTGAAGGGAATCAAGCTGGAGGACCCTCTGGGTGAGGGCAGGGTGAGTATGGCTCCAGAGAAAAGGAGGTATGGTATGAGAGAGGCCTAGCAAGGACAGTACGAGAGACCATGTGAGGGATGATGAAGTGTGAGTGGCCTCAGTGACAGGGAGGTGGTTTGAGTGTGGTCTGTAACAGGGCAGGTCGTGAGAGGCCTAACACTGCAGTGAGTTGGGCTCGGCCTCAGGCCAGAGCTTTACACAGTCTGTGAGGGGAGGTCAGAGCACGTACTAAAGGCTCTAGACACCAGGGCCCAGAATAGGCAGCCTCCCACCTAATTAAGGTTGTAATTACTTAACAGCATGGCATGCCAGGAGAGATAGCTGGGCGGTGTGCCCAGAGGCAGTAGGGAACCAGCACTGTGGCTGGCTGGGGAGCTGCCACATTTGCCACACTGATGCTAAAATTAAAATCCAAAACCAGTATTAGTCATGTAGGCTCCCTGTATAATTAGATTCCTCAAAGTGGGATCCATAAGTGGCATTCTGAACATGAATATGAGTAGTCCTCAGTGGCTCAATGTCTAGCTGGGAAAAGGTTTCAAGTGGGGTTCCCTAGGGGTCTGTCCTGGGTCCAGTGTTGTTTAATGCCCTCATTAATAGTGTGGATGAGGGGACTTAGTGCATGCTTAGCAAATCTGTAGATGGCATCAAGTTGGACAGAGTTAGAGATTACTCAGAATGACCTGCAGAGACTGGAGAATGGTGTGTAGTCAATCAGATGAGATTCCACAAGCATGAGTGCAAAGTCCTGCACTTGGGACAGAATAACTTCATGCACAGATGCATGCTGGGGAAGTGGCTGGGTTTGCTGTAGTGCTGAGAAGGACCTGGAGTTATAGTAGACCATAAGCTGAGCCAACAATGTACTCTTGTTGGAAGAAAAGCCAGAAACTTATTCAGCACTGGTCTCACCTGGAATACTGGAATACTGTGTCCAGTTTTTGGCCACACACTTCAAGACAGTGTGGACAGGTTGGAGAGGGTCCAGCACAGAGCAACTAAAATAACTAGGGGATTGTGACACAGGACTTAAGAGAAATGGCTGAAAGAACTGGGTTATTTAGCCTGGAGAAGAGAAGACTGATGGGGGATTTAATAATAGTCTTTAAATACCTGAAGGGTGATTATAGAGAGGATAGAGATTGGCTTTTCTCTGTGGCTGTAAGGGACTGGACTGCGAGCAATGACCTCAAGATGCAGCAGTGGAAATTTGGGTTGGAGATTAGGAGGAACTTTCTGACTATGAGGGTGATCAGTCATTGGATGGGGGATGATCCTGCCTCAGGCGGGGAGCTGGACTAGATGGCCTATGGAGGTCCCTTCCAGCCGTACTTCTCTATGATTGGAACAGGTACCTGGAAGAGTTATGGACTCGCCATCCTTGGAAACTTTCAAAAGCAGGTTAGAACACTGGACTGGGATGGTTTAGTCAGGGATGATTCTGCCTTAAGCAGGGGCTGGACTAGATGACCTTGTGAGGTCTCTTTCAGCCTTGCTTTCCTATGATCCTATAAGGTGTTGAGTACAGCAGTATATATGAAATCTCACTCTGCTTTGGGGCTTGGGGGGTCATACTCAGGTATGCGGTGAAGCATGTCTTTCCCTTGGGATCCATAGCTTGGAACTCTTCTCTGAAGATACATGCCTAGTCCCTTTATTTCATAGGAATGAGCAGGAGCAACTTATTTTCAAACATGTCATGGTAGTGCTATGCATTCCTCACTTTAAATAATAGCCTAGCAATTGTACAGGACATGAGAGACATTCCTTGGCCTTTTGTCTGATGAAACCATTAGTTCATAAAAATTAATTGAGGTTGGGTCTGCTCAGTGCGTCAACAGGGAAATACCAAGTAAAGCCAAAGTTTTACAGAATGTGGTATCTGGAAAATAAAAGGTGCTGGAACAGGTGACTCTAATGATTCAGTATATGATGTTCTCTTCCTGCTGAGTTGCAATCCAGTGCCCAAGCAGGATGCTAATGGGAGCTGTGTTAGTGAATATGCTATCTTTCAGGTATGGTGGAAAACTGACATCCTGATCATTTGTTGTCATTGTTATTTTTAAAAGGTGCTACCTGATGTCTTGGCAAAATTCTAGTTTTGATGTACACATGCTGCTTAAAATATTCTTCTGCTTCCAATGGATATACTGTTCTTCTCACCCCAAAGTTTGTCTGGGATTGTTATGTGGCTGTTGCATTTTCAATCAAGATGCCATATTTTATTGGTGGGTGAATGTTTGAGGATGTTTTCCCTTTCACTGAAATCCAGTATGTGATTTATGAGTGTCAGCACCACTGCAAAACAGGTTAGGACATGAAGTGAAGCATGATATCCAGCTGAACAATAGGAAATATAGAAGCAGGATGAGATTAGCATATAATTTTACTCAACACATTTAAAACAAATGTCATCCTTACTGCAGAGGTGGAGACTTAAAAAACCAAAAACCAGAACAGTTGATATGAATTTACTGAGTAATTTTGTACCATAGCTCAATTCATCCATTTTAATAAATGTGAGAAAAACATTCTTGTGTTCCAAAAATCACTATTTCCCCTATTTCTTAATGCAACCCTGTTTTTTGTTTGTTTGTTTCTGTTTTCTAAGATAGGAGGGGGACTAAATTCTCCTCTGATCCATCACATATTTAGTTTGGTGTGAATGGCAGGAAGGAGGGAAGGAGAGAAGCTAACCAAAGTAGGTATATTTCTTTTAAACTGCAGATAAAGCTCATAGTTTAAGTAATTCCCATTAGTTTTAAAATAATATTAGTCAGGAGGGAAAAACCGTTTTTAACATGCCCCATTGGGATACACTTATGGTGGCGGTAACGATATAAAATTGTCACTCCCTCACTTGAAAATAGCAGTATTTAAACACGGTAGTTTCAGCTCAGGGTTTGGTTTGAAATTTCATTCCACTTTTTGGGCTTCTAGAGTTCTTTCAGCAAATAGACATGGTAAAAGAGAAATTGTTTCAGCCACTAAAACAAGTAAGTTTAGCATGACTTTGTGTGGGTCTCAGTTTACTCCAAACTGAGCTCAGTATTTTATTCTGACTAAAGACAGCAGTCAGGATTAAATTGAGTTTTTTGGGGGGGGGGTTTGTTTTTGTTTTTTTTCCAGACCAGCTCATGCACCATAACAAAGTCCCATCGCTTTGGTGTTGGTTTTTCTTCCTCCCCGAGTGTTTGAATGTTCTCAGATACATACTACACTTTCTCATTCCCAGTCTGTTCAATTAGCCTTTGATACCACTCAACTGAGTGTCTGAAAAGTTGGCAAATTTAGATGAGCCTATTCTGAGTTTTCAGTTTCTAATAGAAACCCACAGCTAGGCAAGTAAAATCTGGATTCTTGTTTTACTGTGAACATTTTTAAACTGCTGAGAAACGCATTAAAAAAATTATTTAATATATCTGTCAGCATCCTGTGACATCCTGACTGAAGTGATGATTTGGGTCTTTCCCCTTGATATCAGAAGGGGTTTTGAAACCACAAACACCAGACAGTACTCTCATTCCTCCTGCTATCAGATGAACACTTTCCCTAGCTGGCTACTGAAGTACGAACTGATTCTGCCTCTTATATGGGTCCCAGCACACAGATTAATAGTGGATCTACCCTTTCAACTGTAGCTTAATGGTATCCCATTCTGCCAACACAAATTAATAGGGCCCCATTCCTATTATTCTGCCTAACAGAACAATGGTATTCCTATTCTGCCAACATGTTGTGTTTCTCGAATAAAGGACAAGGTTTGCTGCTCCTGGTGATCATTCTTTCTGGCTTAGTAAATTATTTGGCATTAGCAGGGGCAGCTCCAATGGGGAATCTCTTCACTACTGGTCCTAGACTAGGCAGGGGCAGTACAAGTGGAGAGTAGCCTCTGCTTCCATGCATGATGTGGGGGGAAAACCCAGCAACAGCAGGAGCTGTTAAGTTCACTGGGAACTGATGTTTTGGAGCCTGCTCTGACCAGCACAGGGGCCTTTTAGTCTTTTTACAGGGACTATTAGCTGTTCAGTGTCTTGATGGTGGACACTGTCCTTCAGCACCTCCGGTTGTCACTTCTCAGGACATGGAATGGGGGGGAAATGGTTAACTAGGTGTCAATATCTCTGCAGACTGACAATTTTCTTATAAAGTCATGCAAGGGTCTAAACAAAAAGTGTTGTTGTTAGATCTTTTAGAAGACTACTGTTAGGCAAAGTTTATTCAAAGCTGGTAAAATGGGAAGGCATTGTGAGGAAGAAGTGCTTTGTTACAACAAAATGAGAAGATTAACAGACTGATCTTTTAGGTTCAACTTAAGGAGGCAGCTCTGACAACCATTGGTCTCATCTCTACATCTGTCTCCACTATCCAGCTGTTGTTATACTGTTTGCTTCTGTAAAGCCACGTTGGCAGTGCAAAAGTCATAAAGCTGAAATTTTAGAACCTTTACAAAGGTTCAAGAGGTAGCTCAACTCATTTCAAGCTTCCCTGTTACTGCTTTTATCACGCACCTCATTTTTGTCTTCTTCATGCAGTTAGAAGGCCACTGTCACACCTTTGCATTATGCCGTAAGATATATTAATAGGCTGAGTTACAATGTTGAGAAAAAGCAGAATGCACTGCTTTCTAAAAGTTTGTTTCAGTAATGAATGAAGTAGTAAGATACATATTTGTTTTAGTTGAGGCAATGGAATCTGGCCTTAAGTGAGGTATAATCAGTACAATCATGCTTTCAGAGGCGAGTTGTGAATATGTCTGCTTTGAACAGGATGTGCAAAATCCTTTGTTTAAACACTGTTTTTAGTTGTATTTGTTCCCATTTGAATTGTTTTCTTTAATGCTCATCTGAGGCTTGGTAATACTGGCTATTGGAACCTAACAATGGACATATAAAACCCTCTCCATAATCTGATGGCTTCAATTTCAGAAAGTGACAAAAAGGGGAACCCCCCCCCCCCCCACACCCATTAATTAGTAAAGGGGGCCCCCCCCCCCCCCCACACCCATTAATGTATCTATCCATAGAATTGCTGGAAAGGAGGACTGGGAGGGATCTCAGGCTTATCTAGTCCAACCCCCTGATCAAGCTGGAACATCCCTATTCAAACCATCCTAGACAAGTGTTAGTATAACCTGATCTTAAAAACTTGGTAACAACCCTCCCTTGCAGCTAAGGGGCATAATGCCTGAAACATCAAAAACATGCTTTAACTTGCTACGAGTAAAGCATCTGAAAGAGGGTGCTGTCAATGCCCTGCTACTGTTTCTTAAAATATGCTCTGGAGATCCAAGGAAGAATATCTTGTCCTGCTGCTAAAGAGGGCAGCCCCCTGCCCAGTCCATCCAATTCTGACTATGGGGAAAAATTCCTTCCTGATTCTAAATATGGTGATTACTCTGACCTTGAGCAGAGGAGAAAGGAACCTCTGGGCGTAAGTCCCTGCCTGAAATTCATTCTATCAGTTTGCTCCTAAATAGGAGATTTATCTTAATTTGCTTCAAGACAAACTACTTGGTCACCACACATCCACCTTTTTCTTTTTTCTTTTAAAGGAATTGTATTAACATATATTTTAATGAAGTTTCTCATAGATTATTTCTACTGGTGCTTTAACATATGCCTTACCCTGGTCCATATTTTGCTATATTGCATTCATTTGAAGTAGGAAGGTGTAGTGGGTTCAGGGTTACTGCTTAGCTCTCTAAGTCTTTAAACACAATACAGCCTTTTATTCCCAAGTCATGCCTGTCCCACAGGCTTCCTCCTAAATGAATCCGCTCTCAAGCCCCAATATAAACACAATCCATAAAAGGTTAATTCACAGATCCAAGTCCTCTTCAGCCCCTAAGAAGGTGCCTCCTCCAGCTTGGTGCTGTTTCTTCCTTAGTTCAGTCTTCCTTCTCAGACTGGCTGATTTAGCTCTTTGCCATGGTGCTGCTTCTCCCAGTCTCCCAGGACTCAAGGTCTGAGGGTCTCTCCTCAGACCTTGAGTCCTTGATCCAGTATTGTAGCCACTGACCAAACCAGTCTCTCTAATCTTCTACCAGTCTAACTCCCCCAGCTTCTTTTCCCTGGGTGCCTTTTAACTTCTTGTGCCATTAATTTCCTCCCTCAGTTGGCACTGCCCACCTGAGCAGCCTGTAATTAGCATTACTGCCCATGAAAGTGAGCCAAAATGGGACTTGGAAGATGGGGGCCCCATACCCAGATCCATCAGTGACCTGTTGTGTGACTCGGGACAATAAAAACTGTGTTTCCCTATGTCTAAAATGGTGAATAAGATTTCTTACCCACTGTTGGAAAGTCTTTCAAGAGCTGTATATAGCCTAACAATGCTGTGCATTAATTCTGATAGAGGTCCTGGTAGGTGGAATGCAGAAGCTCTTAAGAAAATGATAGATTGGATTAATTCATTCTTTGATTAATTTTGAGTTCCAGCTTTCTGAATGACAGGAATGCAATGTAATGCCTATTACCTTGGAGAGCATTGGGAACACATCCTCAAATGTGTTTAGTGTTAAGTAACATAGTAATGCTTGCACAAGCTGTTATTTAAAGGTTGAAAAGTCTTGCATCACCTCTGAAATATAAAACCACAGTTGCCCATTTTTTTTCAACACTGCATTTTACAAAACTCTGGGCCAACTCGTTTCTAGGTTGTTTTTTCATAGAAACTTTCCCAAAAGATTTCAGTGGGAGTTTGAGTAAGACCAAATTAAAAACAAAGGATATATACATGTTTATTCATAGGTTTGCCATTGATTAAACTGGCAGTAGAAAATCCATACTTTTCAGTACAAAAATCATTTCCCATTTTAGAGTTAGCATTTCAAACTTTTGTTTAAAGAGTCCCTGTAACTAGTATTGATTATACATACTTTCCTAGTGTTGTCTCTACCTAGTTCTATCTTGCTATATGTGTATGCACATAATAGTCTCTGATAATACTAGAGATTAAATGTGTTAGGAGGCTAACATCTCCAAAGTTTAGTATTTTTTTTGTTATGGTTTTAAGGAGAGGTCAAAGCCCATTATGGAGATATAGCACTGAGTTTCCTAGTGGGCCATATTGTAGACTTTGAAGGTGGCTGGTTATGGGTTCAAGTTTATATATACGTTTTGTAATATGTGTCACAATCTTGCTGTGACTAATTTAATTTACTCCCAAGTAATGCAAGGCTGCTTAGTGTTCTCATGACTTTGCATTGCCTAGGTATTGACCTCAGCAAATGTTAATGAAGGAACACACAGGAAAGGTGACATTAAGAAAAACATTCTTAGATTAGATAGAAATGCATCTTCAGCCTTGTCTAATGCTTACTGGTTCTTACAGAGTGGCTGTTAGTTTCAGTTGCTCTGTCAGACCAAATTTCATCTTATTTTCTGGGTGAAAAACATGCCCCAACATTATGAACTCCATCCTTACTGCTAGACAAATAATTATATCACGGCACCTAAACAAGATGGTCTGATCCAAAAGCAAGTACAGTGAACTAGCATAGTCTGCAAAGGAAACGGCAAGTGCTTGGTGTCCCTGAGAATCTGATCATTTTTAGCTCAGTGGCTAAAGATAATATTCAAATCTGGACACTTTAATTTATGGCCTGCATCTTTACACAAAAGCTCCATCTTTTCCAACTCAGGTTTTTCTTTCTTTATTTCTGCAATGAAGTTGTAATTATGTTGTCTGGCACTAGTCTGTTGTCATAGATTGTACAAATCATCTAGCCCTTCCCTGACATTAAGAGGTCGCTTCCTTCTCTAATGGACATAATTCTGAGGAATGACTAATGGTATTGCACTCTTACAAATTCAATGCAGGACCAAGCCTGTGAGTTGCAACTGGCTCTTTTTTAAGCATAATTATTTTAGAGATGAAGAAAAAGGAGTCAGAAAAAACATATTAAAAGCTCGGTGGCTTTCCATTTAATGTTGTTACTTTTTCTACTCCACAGAACATTTTAGGTGAAATTACATAGACTTTGCTGTCCATTTTCAAAGGGGAATTTTGTTTTTCAGAAAAAAAATTAACTAATTAGTGAAATGTTCAAGCGTTAGCACATTTTCATTTTCACCATAATGATCCAAGATCTGATTTAGCCTGCCACTAACCGATACTACTTCTTAAAGTGAAAGACTCTGACGAGTAGTCATTTTCACTACAGCTATTTGAAAGCTAGCCCTAATGCAGAACTGTTACAGGCTGCTCATGAGAAATCAGTTAGTCCTTCTGATTTGATGTGTAAATATCTGAGGTATCTATTAAGTGAAACCACAGTATTTTTGTTTGGTTCAGGACAGTGACTAGGCTAGGCTTAGTAGAAAAACAAACGTGAGTCATGCTCAACTGTTAACTCCGCCTTAATGGCTACATCAGAAGCAGGAGGAGGGGATGACGACTGGGGCTAGTTATACTGAATATGTCTATATAATGTTACAGACATGTTAATAAAAATATGCATGAAGTACAGACAGATCAATATACACATGAAGTGCCTCTGTGATTAGTTTGCTCGGTTACTTGTATACCTGAGTTTTAACTTTAACTATTTTTTGGACATCCCTCAACAGCATCTGAATGAGCACTGCTGCTTTACTTCACCATTGTTTTCCAATACTTGTTTCAGCTTTCTCTCACTGGAAGGTGAACCTAGTTTTATTTTAATCTGAATCCTTTACTTTATAAACTTTAACCACACTAGTCCCTGTAAAATACTGTGGAGTATGCCAGACGTAGATGCTGCCATGTGGAAAAGCTGCATGGTTCTGATAAAGCCCTTTTCTTTACTCCGCCTGTTTCACAAGAAAGTAAGGAATTTACAAAACCTCTTCCCACCCTTTCACTCCCTTACAGAAAGGGACATTGAATCTAAAAAAGGGAGCTGTTGAGTGCATTCAGTACAGTCTATTTTTTTTTTCTTGGTACATTAGAGGTAAGTGAATCAGCAAACAATTCATCACATGTTTAGCCATCTGCCTGTGTGTGAATTGTCAATGAGCTGATCAATACTTCCATGATTCTGTCACTCCTTTAATCAGTCTTTCTTTTGAATGAATTTATATTGAGGATTGCTTGTGAGCCATTGGTGGAAAGTTCCCAATATTTGCAAATTTAAGATTAAAATCCTGCTCTTATTCAATGGAACTGGTGGCATCCACCCCACTTTAAGCAAAACAGCACAACTTAATGGAAAATGGATTCATTTCCATACTTTTGTGCTAATTAGCACTTGTATAACAAAATTCTTGCAACAATCCCCCATGTGAGGTAAAATAGGGAACTATCACTTCACTTCACAACAGTGAAAATGAAGGTAAAAGTTGCTTATGGCTGCACTGCAAGTCAGCTACAGGGCTGGGATCTGAATCCAGATGTTCTCAATTTCAAATTGCCTAGTCACCTAGGCTGCCTATACATGTGCTCAGGGGTGGAAAGTGGGAGATTTTTAATTGGAGTGGTTTTGGGGCAGCCACCCTAATTAAAACAACTCACCATCATGTGTTTTAAGCCCCCATGTGTTTAAAAATGGCTGCAGGACACTTTAGCTAAACCTTCTCCATGGCCATTTTATTAAGCCCCCATGCTTTTTACATGAGATGGTGAAGTGATGCTGGACCTTTCTAATAAGAATGTGAAGCAGACTCAGTTAATTTAATTAGACCGTGAATGAGCACGTGTATAGGCAGCCCTAAATCCACCCACAGAAACACATCTCTTAAGTGAAACTACATTCTTCCCTTCCACTGCAATCAAAACTATGCTGCAAAATGTGGTGAAAGCATCCAGAACTGATCTTTAAGAAGATTTCAGGATATGCATTCCTTAATGGATGCTAGCTATCAGGCTTAGGGCAATGGGTTGTTAAAACTAGTTTCCTTGGCTGTTTTAAGCAACAGTTAGAAAAAAAAGTCACCTTCCTCTTCTGAGCAGCAAAGTTACATTTGCAAAAGCTGGTCTAAGGCTGGCTTTTCAAAATTGTTTCAGGACAATAGAAGATTTCCCGATGTGATAAGGGCCTTCCTGGCTGCTGGGAAGGGTTACACTAGCCTTTTTCTCACTGGTAACAAATGACAATCCTCAATTTCTTTCCCAGTCTCCCTTGTTAGTGAAAGGCTTGCCTCCCAGCACTAGGATTACTACTACCTACTAGGTAGCATTTTTAACATCTCTTGATGTTCTTCCCAATGGCTTTTTCCCATGTTTAAGGCAACAGCGATAACTGCTTTTTACATTAGAGGCTTAATTTACTTGATACTGTCCCTGTATGAGTATAATCAAATAATTTGCAACTAGATAGGATGGAAGGAACTAGGACCTATATTTACTTTACAAAGTCAGTTTATGAAAAAAAAATTACCAGTGTCCTGACCTAGAACATTTCATTTCCATTTTGCAGATGAGGAAATAATGCACAAAGAGCTAAGGCAACTTGCTCAGGGTCATAATGGCGGCCAGCTGGCAATACACAGAAGGTTGTATCTTGTGCCTTCCAGCCCATCATTTTAATCACAAGCCCTTCCCCTAAGTTGCCATTGTCATAGATAGCGCATTTGACTCTGTGCGTGCAGCAGGGAAATAAAAAAAGAATAAATCCTTTCTTTAAATCTTAAATGCAGAAATCTGCATTTTTCCTTTTTTCTCCTCTGATAACAAGCAGCTTTCATCTAAGGCGGAATGACTGTACCACTGGAACATCTGCCTTGTGATCTGCCACACAGTCAAGATGATCAAAGCAGCAGCTTTTGTTAGTTTAAAGCAATTTTATTAAAACAGCAAGGCAGACAATGCAGAACAACAAAGCTCTCAGAAGCACCAGAGCTGGGTATACTGCTCCAAAGCAGCATGGAATTAAAGGATCCTAAACTTTCTTAAACTGTTTTTATGCATTCCTAGATTTTTCAATATACAGTCCCCCTCTTCAATTTTTGAAACAAACTATGTACATGTAGACTTATTTCAGTTTTCTTTCCTTGGCTCTGCAAGCCAGAATACTCAAATTACAGAACACTATTCTCTACAATTGACAAATAATTTATTCACAACATTTCTTTTCCTCTGCTATTTTTCAGCCTTAAACTCGATTTGAATTCTTGAAAATGAACAAGAAACAACCTGAACAGAAATGTGTCAAGAGACGCCCATTGCTATTGGAAAGCTGACATGGAAAATACATTTAGCAGAATCTCCCTTTCAATTTCTTTTATTACACAAATACCAAATCAAGGAATAACTGTGGTTACTGTGTATTAATGGGGCATCATTGTATTTCAAGCAATATAGAGAAGGCAAGCATCTTTAATTCTGACCAAGTTGTTGTAATGAAATATTTTCTCAGGCACCTGTTTCTTTTGTAGGAGTGGAAAGCATTGGTATTGCTTACAAGTCTAATACCAGTATGACTTATTGATGACTGGCTAAAAAGCTTTGATGTAGCTGTCCAGCTGTGTTTGTCTTTTTTTTTTTTTTTTGGGGGGGGGGGGGAGGAGGTCCTCCTACTAAAAGAAAAAAGATTACATGCTGTCATCATTAGCTGGCTTCTATCCAATAATACCAAACTGCACAACATAAAACTATGCCAAGAACTAGGCATTCACTCCTCTCACGTGTCAAAAGATTAGGTAATAACTAAAACCCAATAATTTAAAACATTGCTGTTCTCTGCTCTGTGATACTGGGAGAAAAGAGTGAGATCACCAATCCTGCAAAGCTTAAGTGGCCAGCTGACTTCTTTGTCTGCCTGTGCACATGTTGTCCGCTAGCAAAGCAAACTAGGCAATGTTTTTTTTTTTTTTTTTCTCCTGATGTGAATACACTGATCTTGCACATAGGCTAGACTGCTCTATGAAACAAAATGACATACTGATGTAGTCTGCTTAGAAACACTGTCTATACTTCATAGGTCTTTTGTTTCCCCTCCACATCACACCTTTGGAGAAAAGCAGATTAGTTAATCAGACAAGTGAAGCCTGGCTTTAAATGTTATGATTACGATTAACAATTTGATCAAGGCCCTTGAGAACAGAAAGTGGCCATACTACATTGCTTCCCATTAAATCTCCTGTGGCTGGCATTGTTTACAGCAGATGGTAAGAGAACCCCTTTTCATCCTTGTGCTTGGCATTGCCCTGTTTAGCTGTCAATAGGCAAGGATTTATCATTTTAATTCTAAAGAACCGATGTTGAGTATTTCATAGGCTCTAAACCACCGCATAAACAGAAGGTTACTTTGTATGGAGGGAAGAGCGCCACCTGCTGAAATCAGAAGATTGGTTTTGGCATTGAAGAACCACGGTCTAATTTTTGTTTAAATGACATTTGTGTGACTAAATTTTTATTCAGTGTCCAGGATGATCCACCTATCTACATACATCATACTTTTCTGGATTTTTTTGTTTTGAGGCATAAAAATGCAGAATCATTAATGAGCTGATATAAAATACTGCAAATTATAAGTTATTGAGAGATGCAAGTTGTAGGGCTATAGTTTGATGCAGAGTAGGGCATGTTCCTATTTTGCACACACAGAATGGGCTCATATTTAAAAAAAAGAATCAAGAAAAATGTATACTTTTAAAATCAAAATCTAAGTGCCATGATCAGAAACAGCAAACTTGGATGAGCCTGGAATCCTTGAACTCTTGTATACTTTTACAAATTCATTTGTTCAAAAAATTCCTTCACTTTTGGCTTTGAAGGGGGACATTTTTATAAGCAGCCCCAGTTAAAAACTTTTTCAGATCTTTTTTTAAAAACATGTTATACTTATTCTGAATGTAGATCAAATATACTACAAGATCGCTACTTAAGCTTGGGGTTTGTTTTTTACTAGCAATTATTTTGAGTGCATGATAATACCTGCCAGCGATTATTTTTTATTTTTATTTTTTGCATGCATTCAGCTTCCCACTCCTTGATATGTTCTTGAATTGCTGCCATTTTGCAGTAGGCATTGAATCAAAGGGTTGGGCTGAGGAACCTGGCATCATAGGTATAACATGTTCTGAACTGCTATCCAAGATCTGCTTTCTTATAGGTAATAGTTACTCTGTGGAACCATAATTTTCATCAGATCCCTGTTTCACTGAGCATGGGAGCATCCCTTCCCTTGCTCTGTCCCCTCCCTCGCTCTCCCAGCCTTATCTTACTCCTGTTAGAAAGACTGTGTATATTATGTAGGTCTTAAGATCAGGGGTTCCTGTGGCAGACAGAGGCCAGGCAGCGTGTAACAGAGAGACTAACACTCCTGTTACTCTAAAGGAAACATTGCGGCAGACAGAGTCCAGGCAGCTAAATAAAGGTCTGCTGCAAGGGAGTAGGCAGTAAGGAAGTACTGTTCCCTAGGCAGTGAGCTGGGCCCCACCTGCAGCCAGTGAAGGGAACAACACTCAGAACAAGTTAGCTGCAAGAAGGCAGGCTATGAGATGCCAAAGACTAGAAATACCTAGAGCACAGACAGTGTAGCTCCCCACTGTAACTGAGAACACTTCTCAGGAAGCGTTCTGAGTTACAACAATCCCCCAGACCAAACAGAAGTTCACTGTTTCCAGTGGGGAGGAGAATCTAGTTGCTGGCTGGGAGCCTGCAGCTGGTTTCCCTTAGCAATGGCCTTTCCTCCCTCCTGGCCTGTCCCTGTTTTCAGAATGGGATGGGGGGAAAGGGAGCAGAGGGAGCTCATTTTAGGGGTTCCCCAGCTAGTGCTGGAGGGTGGGGTGGGTGAATTGGAGCCCCTCCACCGGGGGACAGGGTTCCAATTAGGGTGGCCATCATAGAGGATATTCCAGTTTTCTGCTCTCTGTCCTCTGTTGATACAAAACCCGACACCTTTGTTCTTTATTTCGCTCTTCAAGAGACAAATAGAAGACATAAAGGCATCCAGTTTTGTATCAATAGAGGACAACCAGACTGTCCTCTATGATGGTCACCCTAGCTCCAATACACCCACCCCACCATTGGCGACATGTAGGAGATGCACATGGGTGCATGTACACCCCCTGAGATTAGCCGTGCACCCCCTAGAAGCACCAGCCGTGAAACCTGATTGGCTGCTGGGAGACCCACCCCTCCTGGTTGGCAGTTGGCTGCTGGGGGACCCCCCACACCATAAATGGTCTGGTGACTGGTCACTGAGAGGGCACGTGCCACTCCCAACTCAGATGGCACCAGTCGCCCATGCACCCCAGCAGAGGCTGAAACCCCCCCAGACTGAACTACCTCCACTCCCTTGCCCCCGCTCCCATTGTAAAAACAGCTAGGGGGCTGGGAGGCAGACACAAGTTATAGAAGACTCTCTGTTTTGAAACATTTTCATCTGAACTCTCACGCAATGAGGATTCAGATTCTTGTGGGATCGGGCCCTTTTAAAGCACTCTGCACCTGTGTTCTTCTGCTTGGTCACATCTGTAGAGTGATTTTTTTTTTTTTATGGACTAGATTCAGTGAATATTGTCACTTCTGTCTGCGCCTATAGTGCAGGGGTAGCTCTGCTACAGTAAGACAATTGGACACTAGCTGGGCAACTAGGAATTAGTGGTAGCAGTAATTATAAGCTCCCTTGGAAATGAAATAGCAGGTCCTGATGAGCAATCCCTGAAGATGGTAGGGAGAGTCATATAACCTGCAAGGGCAGGGTTTATGGTGTATAAAAGTCCAGGGCTTGAGCCAGTGGTTAGTTTGTCCGTTCAGGTGGTGAAGGAAGGAACTCTGCTCTGAAAGGATTTGTCAAGAGTGACTAGCTGGGGCTGCTTGACCTGAGAATTGCAAGACACTTGGGGAAGGAGCTCTGCACCAAAGGAACCATAGCTGAAAGACTTACTTGGAGCTGTCTGCAATGAAGACTACAAGTAAGGGATTAAAGGCTTACAGGGGTAGTTTATTTACGTAGCCAGTAGGCTTACAGCTTGTACAGTAGTAGCCAGTGTGCTTACATTATGCTTATAACTATAACTAGAATACTGGAAAGGGACTAACAGGTGAGGTTGGAGGTTCCAGGGACACCAAAATGGCATGCTGCTATTTTGGGGGTGCCTGCCAGGGGCTGAGGCCCAAGACAGAATAGGCTCCTGCCAGAGGGAGTAAGAGAAACTGAAGCACAGTGCCCAAGGGATTAAATTACTGGCTGAGTGGGCCAAGGACCAGGGCCAGGGGCCTGTAGCCCAGAAGGGTGGAACCACAGCCTCAGGGAGGCAAACTGGGGCCAGAGGCCTGTAGCCTAAAGAATTAGGGCCAGGGGGCCAGGGGAGGGATGGAGGCATAAACTAATAGGCACAGAGGCCTGAGCCCCAGGAGGAACAGAGAGTGATAGAAGCACAGGGGCCTGAATGGACTGGAGTGGAGATTGTGGGTGGAGTGCCCACTGACGTGTGAGTGGTAATGCTGGTAAGGCACGAGCATAGGTGCAGCAGAGGCTTGCAGGGATAAGAAGTTATCTCAGAGTAACCTTGGTTTGTTCTTTGGGAGAAACAGAGAGACAGTGGTGGGAAACTATGGGCTCTGGGGGCATGCCACCCACAAGTTTGTGATATCAGGAATGCAGATTCATGTATTGAATCTAACCAGCATCCAAGACAATCCAGACATTTGCTCAGTTTGTCTATGAAATGGAGAGAATTTAGTTTAGTTCTACAAAATGAGTCAGTCCCTCCTCCCCTCTTCATAGGCAAAATCACACCTAGCAACACTTTCCGTTACTGGCACTCTGAGAACCTCTGCTCTAGATAATACAAACTCTGGTCTGCGGACCACTGCTGGTCCACAAACTCCATTCAGGTGCTCTGCAGAAAGGTTGCAGGACAATTGAGAAGATCAGTGCTTGTAAGGTAGCACTACTGATATTAAAATATGAGTTGTGTGCTTTGGTTTGTAGAACAAAAAAAGTTTAAGTGGTCCACCAAAACCCACAGCGATCTTCAAGTGGTCCGTGGGAGGAAAAAAAAAGTTTGAGAACCACTGATCTAGAGACAAGCTTTCTATTTCTACCATCGTCCAAGGCTTCAGTCTTTTTGGAAGTAAGATTTTTAGCTAAAAGAATGTTCAGATTGACACATACTTTAAACATAAGAGCCTTTTATTCAGTAATAGTTAACACGAGCTATAAGGGCAATGGTCTAACACACAAATTCACAGATGCTAGGGTCGGAAGGGACCTTAACAGATCATTGAGTCTGACCCCCTGCCTAGGCAGGAAAGAGCGCTGGGGTCAGATGCTATCCAGCCTTCTCTTAAAGACCCCCAATCTAGGGGAGAGCACCACCTCCCTTGGAAGCTCATTCCAAATTTTGGCCACCCTTACCATGAAGAAGTTTTTTCCTGATATCTAGCCTAAATTTTCCTTGTTACCCCAAGAGGCACCCTCGCTATACTCTTCTATGCTAGTATTGGTAGATGCATGATGTAATGATAAGATTACTTGGGAAACAAAATTGGAGTTCTAGTTGGAAAAATGACTCTATGTGGCAATTAGTTAATCTATAAATTACAAATCTGCTTTGCCTTCTTGCTGTCTTTAGATTAACCTGGTTAACTATCCCTCTCATTTGCATTTAAAACATTTTAAAGTTACATTTTAAAACAATATTTGCTCTGGTATCTGAACTGGTTTCTTATGTCAATGCAGGCAGCAGAATCCCACTTCAAAGTGACTGGAAATCTATCCTGCCACAATCATTTTTACTTTCCTACGATGTTGTGAGGGAAATGAAAAGCTATCACCTGGGTAGAGACAAAGCACCGTATTGATTATTAATTTATTAATAGAAACAAAATGATTTGGATTTGGGTCAGAATATTGCAACAAGCCTCTTGGCTCACTATATATCCCTTCTGGGAATCTTGTGGGCCCCCTCTCCATGAGGACAGCATGTGGCACAGTAATTAAAACTTGAATAGTTGACTACTCTAACTTGAGAACAGGCCCATTGCCAGGCTCCAGGGATACATTGTGATTATAAATCTGATTTAAGGTCCTATAAATTCTAGCTGCATCCCTTCAGCAATGCACTCTTTTACTTGGATTACATACCTGACAAAACAAAAAAGGAAAAATCCCACTCAGCTCTCCCTTCCGCCCACGTTTGTGCCAGCACTGCTGTTGTGAGGCTCAGCTCAGCTGTTTGTCTGCCAGCATACTGCTACATCACTTCTAGCTGTTTCCATTGGCTGCAACTTTGACTGTCTTCTGTATGCAATTTCTTCTAGAGCCAAATTCTTCACAAGCAATAATAAGACTCAATATCATCATGTTTCTCTTTTATCTGAAGACATTTACAAAACTAGAATCATAACTGAGATGTTCCAACCAATTGTTTCACGCCCAGAGAATAATAGAAGGTTTTAGATTATTGTAGTATATTATCAAAGGAATAACTTTCATTTTTTTCATCATCTGTAGCAATCAAGTAGAAACCTACACATAAGCATGCCTTAAGCACAGTGAGGCAAGCATGCAAACATATTTACAGTGTTTGTAAAACAATGTAGGTGAATAGTTACCCTAATTCAGATCTTAATTTCTCATTTGAATGTTTGACTATAGTAAGTCAGTTAAAATGCACAGGAAAGACAGACCACTGCATATAATGTGAAGTTAAAAAGGTAAAAGAGCAAAAAGGATCAGAAAAAAGAGAGGTTGACAAGACGCATGATAAAGCACTTCCACAAAGGCACAAGAAATGATCCTGTAAAATATCCCAGGTGCAATTAAATTGATCCAAGCTGACATTTTTGGCTGCTGTAATTTCTATAGCACACCCTGGAGAAAACTCCTGCTTCCATTTAAAATGCTGAAAGGGCAAGGGAATATTCCTGAACAAAGTCACTGTTATAAAAGCAGATCCTCATTTTTACTACTCCATTTCCATCTAGTGCTTAAACTGCAAACTACATTTAATTGCAAGTAATCTGTACACTTAGTATATGCAAGTCCATATGATTTTAAATGATTTAAAATGTAAACACAACCTGCATTACAAATAAACAAGTGGAAATAGCAGAAACGGATTTTCCCCCCAAAGCAACTGAGATAAGCTCCTAGATCTGAATGTTCTCTTGTGGCATTTGCTCTGGGTTGATGAGAATCTAGAAAAGACTCAGCATGTTATTCACATTGTCTGAAGTCTCTTGCTCATTTGATATTTCAGTCACTGAAAAATAAACTCTGCACCTATACAATCCTTGCCTTGCTGCCCTTACTGATGATGATGAAAGGCTGCTTCGAGTGAGCTAGAAATCGCATACTTTGCCTGTTTCAGCATCAGCATAATAGGCAAGATATGGACAGTAGGTATCTTCATAAGCACATGATACAAGCTATATGCGAATGTATTTCTATAGGCCTTACACTTAAGCAAACCCTAACAGCTGTTGGATTCTTTATCCAACTTTTCCCTTAATACCAAAAAAAAACCAACAAAAAAACCACTTTCTTTAGCTTATCTAAAAAAGCCCTTTAAAACTGTTACAAATGTGGCTATAAATGGATCATAAAGTACTTTTTCCTTTTAAGCATCTTTATTTTGTAGGACCCACTAAGTACTTTTTAGTGGCAAGAATGGACTAGCATGCTCAGGTAAAATGAACAAAATATTTTGGCAACCCCCCCTCACTTTTTTTTTTTTTACTTCATGAACCTTCTGGAAAACACACTGGAGGGCAAAAATATTCTTTTCCCTCAGACTTAAGCTAGGGACTGAAGTTGCACATAGACCAGTATGACTAGGGACAGACATTCAAAAAGCCAGAGCCTGAATTGATTCAACCTTTGCAGGATAGTCTAACCTGGCTAGGCTGAACCAGTTTGTAACTGGACAAACATGATCTCTGGTCTGAGGCAATGCAGGCACATGCCTGTAGTTGCTCAGGCCAGGCACTGGGGGGCGCTGGAGCACGTCCTTGGCTGCAGGGAAGTTGTGCTAGCGGGGCATGGCCAATCCGGGCTGAACTGACCAGAGAGGGGTTTAATTCCCCCTTCCTGTCCCACCAGCATGGACCAGAGCCAGGGTGATAAGCATTCCCCACTCACTGCTGCAGCAGCAGGGCACCATGGCCCCTGAGGCAGATGGGGGCAGGGAGGAGAGTTAGTCTCCTCTCTACCCCTACTGGCAGCTGAGTCTGCCCACTCTGGCTGCCATACTCCCTGCCCTGGAACAGACTCCCTATGATGGAGGGAGGAGGAATAACCTCTGTCTCTGCCCCCCCCCACCCCCACTCCAAGGGGCCCTGTCAGCCAGTGACTGGCTGTGCCCTACCCCAGCACTGCAGTAAGAAGGGGCAGGGCTCCTGTTGGGGGCACCAGCCCCTGTCATAATGTGGGGGAGCATAAGCCCCTTCCTGGCAGGAGCACTGCACTATGGGGCCGGCAGAGCTGCAGCGGACTGCACACAGTAGCACCAGGGTCCAGAGCAGGCCCGAGCCCTGCAAGCCCACTGCAGTGCTGCCATGCTCTGCAGCAGCTCTGCTGGCCCTCCACAGAGGCCCCTGCTGGGATGGGGCTCGCACTCTGGGAAGTGGTGATGGGCTGCTGCCCATCACAGTCACTCACCTCTGCAGCTACTGGGCAGAGGTGGGCCCCAGCCCCCACTGCTCGATCTGTGCTTGGGGCAAGCCCCCTCCAACAAGAGGGGGATTATTCAGCCACTGGCCCTGAGTTCAGGCCAAGCGGTGGCTGCAGCTGGGCCAGGCAGACCCTGCTGCAGTGCCAGTGGCCTTCTGTACTCAGGGCCAGACCCTCCCAGCAGGAGGGGGCTTATTCAGCTGCTGGCACTGCAACAGCGTCTATCCAGCCTGGCTGCCACTGCTCTGTGCTCAGGGCCAGTAGCTGAATAAGCCCCCTCCTACTGGGAGGGGGCTGGCCCTGACCACAGAGCAGCAGCAACCAGGTTGGGCAGACCCCACTGTAGTGCCAGTGACCTCTCTGTGCTCAGGGCAAGCCTGCTCCCAGCAGGAGGGGGCTTACTGAGCCACTGGCTGCTGGATGGATGTAATATCAGACTTAATGGATTTACATGAAATTGGTTTATTCAGCTCCAGATCCCCTCCAGATTCAAGTTCACTCACCGGATACTTTGAACCTCCCATACAAACCTCCCCTGGCAGGGTGGGCAAGCTGGCTTTGGCCCAAGCTGTCTCTTCCTGCTGAGCAGAGATGAGTTCTCTAGCACCCCTTTACTCCTAGCCTGGGCTGCTGCAGGCATGTGGCAACATTTCTGGAATCAAAAATGTATGTCTGTTCACTTGCTTATCGGTTCAATCTACACAGTTTAGACTAACCTGCAAAGATTGAATTGATTCAACCTCAGGCTTTCTGACTATCTGTACTTGGCCCCGTAGATTTTCCTTCCAACCATAAAAAGTCTACATCATTGTCCTTCAGTCTATCCACTGAGTCAGGGAGAGAGTCCTCTTTTGCTTACAACTTAATTCATCATCCTCTTATTCATTCCTCCCTATAAATTTTAGTATGTGCAAAGGCCGCCCCAACATAGGCTTAAAGCCATGAGATTTTAAAAAACAAAGACCCAAATTTTTAGGGTATTTTTTTTTTATTTGCCTTCTGATATTTAAGTCCTTAGGATGCCCTTGAATCACATTTTCCTAGTTTTTCTCTTCAGTTGGGAAACATTTATTTGATGAAAGCCCAGATTCTCACGTAATCATGACTCCAGGGAACAGAACTAGGAATTAATTAAATATCATGGGATTTGCAATAATTCACATTTATTTAAGTTTTGGCCTCCTATGCAGTTTCTGTAAGGAGAGGATTTGCCTCTGGTTTTCCACAAGTTATTGTGAGTCTCACATTTCAGAAATTCTTAGTTCTGATTTCAGAGAACACCCTTTATTTTACAATGAGCTCTTCATCAGTGGCTGGGTCCTGCAGCTCATTAATGGGCTTGGATGGCAAAGAGAACATAAGCATCTTTCTACTGCTCAGTAGTGAAATAGGTTGTCCATTAGTTGCTAGATATTGCTGCCTCTGGGCCTAGTCCTCTGTGGTAGAATTCATTACCTTGTATTAAGTGCTGTGACTCACTAGCTAAATGTCTTAGAATTTAAGACAGTACAAGCACACTGAACAGGGAGATGTTTAAGCACTGGAAGGATTCTGAAATCCTACCCTTCTATGTGGCTAATGCACCTTATTTAGGTTTGGAGGCAGACATTCATGTCTTGGCATTCGCGGTGCAGAACCCTGTCTTGAAGGTATGCATCTATGCCCTTTCTTTCAAAGAACTGAGTACTTTGAGGCATGCTCTGTAGTGGTGGTGGCATTGTTACCATGCCGCCCCACCCTTTTATGTACTCTTCTAGTGATGAGAAATGACAGACTTGGCATTAAAGTTCAAGCCTGTGTCTCCTGCCTTCTAGGCGAGTGTCCTAGGTTGCAGGCTGAAGAATAGGGGGCAATTTCCATTCTCCTGCTGAAGC
>NW_005842624.1:247039-253754 GCF_000455745.1 Alligator sinensis | reverse complement strand
TGATAAAGTAACTTGTTGCTTATGAAAGCTTAGGCATCTCTGAACCAGTTAGTCTGTAAGGTGCCACTCTGCCTGCCATCCCATTGCAGTTGTGAAAATGTGTAGAAAGCATACAATATTAATCATGGAGAGGGGGAGAAGGAAAAACCTAGTGGTTAGGTACTTGCCTGACAATGGGGACCTCTTCATTCTGGTCCCTGCTTTCAGGCCTGTCTCTTTTTTCCTCCCCCACTCCAAATGCCTATTTACTATGAAATACAGGAGCTGTTCTTAGATCAGGACTGGAACCCAAGACTCCACTCTTGAATATTTTAACCAAAAGACTATTCTATAAAATGGGACATTGCAAACTTCTTAAGCTTGGCTACAACTACATTTTTGAGTGACTCGATCCTAAAAACATTTGATAGGCACACTTTAAAAATGTCCTCTGGAATCTCTAAGGGGATTTCAGCAAAAAAATGGGTATTCTGGATTGTAACAGGGCTTCAGTATGAGCGAGGCACTGAGATGCTCAGACCTGTCAAGAGAGGTGCTTCTGAGGCACCTGCAGAACTTTCTATTAAGAAAGCTGTGATATCTGTGGAGGTAAGGTGCCTCTGTGGTTGGTCAGAGGCTGATTGATTCAGATTTTTTTAGGCATCTAGATTCTAAGTTCTTTTGTTTTGGATCTGCCTTTTTTGGTTCTATGTTCCCTTTTTAATTGCTTGAGGTTTTTACGGAGAGAACCCACAACATGCTTACAGGCTTGACAGTCCTACATTTCCTAGCGCCGCAACTGAAAGAGACCTGGGGGTCTTGATAGACCATAGAATGAACATGAGCCACCAATATGATGCCGTGGTTGGCAAAGCAAACAAAACACTGGTATGCATCTACTGAAGCATCTCAAACGAGACGATGGATGACATCCTCCCACTTTACTTGGCCTTGGTGAGGCTGCAGCTGGAGTACTGCATTCATTTCTGGGCACCACACTTCAGGAAGGACAGAGAGGCTTGAGAGAGTCCAAAGAAGGTCTATGTGTATGGTTAGAGGTATAGAGAGTAGGCCATATGATGAGAGACTGAGATACTTGTGTCTGTTCAGCATGGAGAAGAGAAGACTCAGAGGGTACTTGGTGGCAGCCTATATAAAGGGCCCACATCAGGGACCGGGAAAAGACTAGGACTAGTGGTCATAAATTACTACAAGACTGCTTTAGATTAAACATAAGGAAAATCTTTTTTACAACTTGAGTGTCCAGGGTCTAGAACAAACTTCCCCCCCCCCCAAAGGTGGTGCAGTCTCCTACTCTGGGTATCTTTAAAAAAAATGTCTGGACACTCACCTTGCTGGGGGTCATCTGAGCACAGAAGTCTTTCTGCCTAAGCACAAGGGGGCTGAACCTAATGATCTCAAGAGGTCGCTTCCAGCTCCTAACATCTATGAAGGAGAACTTAACCACGCTCATTTAAAGTTATATTCTGAATACATATTCAGTATATGGAAATCTCCTATGAACCCTGGCATCTGTGGAAAATCCATCTCTCATGCAGCAATAAATATAAAAATGCCTGCGACATAAAACAGTGTCAAAAAAGGTAGTTAGGTAGTCTTAAGCTTAACTGTGATTGTTTCCAAATATCAAATTTAATGTGAAATGTGTGACAGTTTATATTATTTTGATTAAACCAAGTTTCACACATCTGTATAGACTATGCTTTTATTGTAGTAATCAATGAGGAGACTAGAAAGCTTGTATATCATAATCTTTAACCTGGATACTTTCTACCTCATGAAAATCCCTAAACTCTTGGATTTCTTGTCATTAGAAAAGCATGTTGTAGCATTGCTGCGTAGACTACTTATATCCTACCTATGCAACTAAGCTGAAAATTTAGTGTGAGCCAAATGGTTTAGTTGTAATGCAGGAAAAATTGCCATCTTCATTTTACTTAACATGGCCTGAGTAGGAATTTTGCTACCATCTCCTTCTTTTTGCTGTTCATGCCAATTCCTGTGCTCTTTTTTTAAGGTTCTCTCACACATTTATTTTTCTTTCCCACAGCATCTTTCGTGCATGGATTGCGATTGCTAAGTTGATTTAAAAATAAATAAAAATGCTACAACTCTCTTGCCTTGCAAATGTCTAGGACCTAATTCTGTTGCTTCAGAAGAATTATAATAAATCTTCCTAATGGGATAAATATATTAATCTTCCAGTTGTTAATAAGGAACAAGTGGGAATAGTTGACATTTCATCTGTTTATATATTAGACTTGCAAATGTTTATATTTAATTGCATTCTTTTTCCTTGTATATTATTAGACTGGAGATCAAATGAGTCCCATCTGAATCTGCAGCTCCTGTTACAGTTGGCAAACATAGCTTGTGAAAAGCACAGAAGAAAATGAGGAAGATACAGGTCAGGGGCTGACCCAGAAAAAGGAGAGAATACACACAGCTCTGGAAGGAACCTGGGTTTAGTGTCAGAGGCATTGATTATATCTTTTTTTCTTGTGGGGAAGGCAAAATGTAGATGTCTAACAAGAAGCAGAAGTTACAATACTATCCTAAATACAGGAGAAGATACAGGTTTCACTGTAGGGTTCACCCAGTTCTTTGATTACTATTGGCCCTCAGGAGTAGAAAAACAGATGAGAGAGTTAGTCTACTCCTCCTTCTCTTCATAAATGGGACCTATTGGGTCCTGGGAGTGTCAAAGTATTACCTGGCCCAATAAATGCTGGCACCTGGTCACCCTCTATCCCTTAATTAATCCCACCTAACTAATCCTGGAAGATGTTAAAGTAAGAGTATTCACCATTCGTTGAGAGTAGTAAATGTTTTGCCAAGTACCTGGGATATTAATTGGCAAATATTGATGTCATTAATAGTATCTGCTCTAAATGTGAAGGATTCCAGGGCTTTCGGTAATTAATTGATTGCTGATAGGATGAAAGGCCTGGCTGCTTTAGAGTAGTGTCTCCCAAACCTTGGGGGGGCACTCTCTGAAAGAACATGAATGACTAGGATGGAGTGCATGGGCAGGCACTGGAAGTATTCTGTAGCTGTTCTGGCTGTGAAAAAGAGTGAATGTGTGCATGCATATACTATATCTTCTCACATACAACATACTGTGAAATAAACTATGCACTGTATTTTTATTTTTTTTAAAGGAATGAAGTAAAAAGGATGTTTCCTTGTAGTAAGAAATCGAGTAGTAGCAAGGGAACCAAACCTGCTCATTGTTCTGCTCCCTGTGAGTTGGGTGCAGATTTTACTTCACTTTTGTTTGGTAACCATAAACTGCTCTTTCTCGCATATAATGTACACTATACATTTTAGCAGCTGATCATTGGCGGTGGGGTGGGAAAGTGCATATTGTATACGAGAGAGTATGGTAACTGATCCAACAATATCTTCCTGAATTAACAGACAGTCTAAAAATAGTTCAGTGGTGGGAACCACCTCGTTGATCTCAATAGTAGCTAAATCAGAAGTCAAAAATAATTTGTCATCATATTTACTATGTCATGTCTCAAAACACTTAAGCAAGCATGGAGATACTGTATCATGAAGATCCACATATCCTACTATTTGAGTGATTACACTTTGGGGCTAGACCTTTAACAAGACATGATAGGCAGCTATACACATGAGCAGCAAGGCTGCTCCATGCTGTAAGTATGTGCTGTAAGACTCTATTGCACTTAATCGAGTCTGCTGGAGCATGGTGTGACAGTGTGGAGAGAATCCAAGAAGAAACTTATCTGCAGAGACAACAGGAGAAGGCAAAGCAGCAATGAAAAGCGGCACCGAGCAAAAGGATGAGTGCTGAGGAAACTCCAGTGCTGGTGTGGTCATGCTTTATAAGTGCATGCCACGGCCACTTGAAGAGCAGGAACCCCACACCCAGGTTAAAAACAACCCGACCCAGCAAGCAGGGAGGACCAGAAGTGAGGTCCAGAGCCCCGGGAGGGGCGAATGGTGGAGAGTAGCCTGCTGGCAGCAAACCCATTGAAGTGGCTTGGAGAGCTGAATGACTTACTTGCAAGTATGTCCTGGCAGTTGAGGACAGATGATTGGGACCTGACCATGGACGCTGGACCGGAAAGAGAAGACAAAGATGAATTGTGAGTACAGGGGGGGCAAAAATGGTTCAACAGTGGACTATTTTGACTGGACCCTAAAGTCAGAGGGGTCTAGCAAGAGGAGGACGTGGGTGGTCCAATTCCAGGCTAGAGGACTGTGAGAAGGGACTAAGCCCTCTGAGTCTTCGTATGTGTTTTTGCTTTATATTATTGACCTCAGAAGGCACTATAGGAAAGCATAGCCTGCATGCCCTTGAACATCTATTTAAGATCTCGAAGGTTGGCGTAAGCCGGGGTGCAGGGGAGGCGGAGCTGCAGAAGAAGGTGCCAGGGCTGAATTAAGGACAACATGCACAGGGACTAAGATCTTCCTCCCAAGTTACACAGAAGAACAAGTCATGGTGAGAGTGGTTGCCCTTACCCTGGTCCTAGTTATACAAAGCTAAGAGCATGCAGTCTGCTTGTAAGAAAACTGAGACTTTAAGAAATGCCATGGAAAAAGTGGGATGCATTTCACAGGATAGGCATAGGTGCTTGCACACATGGTAATTACCACACTCCAGCAGCTTCCAACATCTCATGTATCAGTCTGCCCATGCTTAAAAATGGCAGTATGTCTGAGCTTTAGATAAAGCGCCCCCACCACTATTTCTAGGCACAAGGATGCTGATACACAAGATGCTCCAGGCACTTTAATTAGAGCGGCTCTTGGAGCCACTCTAAGTGCCTCTCACTCCAAGACCACATGTACAAATGCCTGATGTGGCTGAAAGATAGTGACACCAATTTTATTTTCATGAATGGGGCTTAGGTTCTGAATGTTAGGGAACTGCTGTCACAGAGGTTTAAATTAATTGACTTCAGTCCTCTATGTGAACCTACAAGGGAACCTTTTAAAACCTGTCACCTCACTTCTTTTAATTTAACTTCCATTCTTAAATATCCCGCACTCTTCTCATCCTGTAACATAACATGTAATATACTTCCTACATTAATTTTAGTTTATCCTAACTACATGGGACAAACGGCTACCTTGCCATGCATTGTTGCTTATTTATTTTCCATGCTGCAACACTGGTCAGGCTGCAGTTGGAGTACTGCATCCAGTTTTGGCCGCCGCACTTCAGGAGAGATGTGGACAGGATCGAGAGGTCCAGAGCAGGGCCACTCACATGATTCGGGGACAGCAGGGCATACCCTATGAGGAGAGGCTACTGGACCTTAACCTGTTCAGCCTTCACAAGAGAAAGCTGAGGGGGGACCTGGTGGCCATCTATAAACTTACTAGGGGGGACCAAGGGGGAATGGGAGAGACCTTGTTCCCCTGAGCGCCCCCTGGAGTAACAAGGAATAATGGTCGTAAGTTGTTTGAGAGTAGGTTCAGACTAGACATTAGAAGGCACTACTTCACAGCCAGGGCTGCTAGGATCTGGAACCAACTTCCAAGGGAAGTGGTGCTGGCTCCTACCTTGGGGGTCTTTAAGAGGAGGCTTGATGATTACCTAGCTGGGGGCATTTGAGACCAGTTTTCTCTCCTGCCCAGAGCAGGGGGTTGGACTAGAAGATCTGCAAGGTCCCTTCCGACCCTACTTCTATGAATCTATCAACCTTCCGTCCAATCCCTCCCTCTGCTTATTTTCAGGGATGGGAATTGTCCTTTTGTGTATATAGAGTATTTTGTGCATCATTGTCTAGAACCACAATAAATAAAGGAATTCAGTTCATGAAACCCTTCATAAGCAGAGAACCCTGAACGGCTTGCACTGCCTGCATGCAGTAAGAGCTTGACTTTCACCCCATTGCTCCATTTCTGTTTGTTTCATGGCTCTATCCTATCTCCTCTTGGCTATTTTCCCTCCCTGTAGCCTCTGTCACCACTCTGGTATTCCCCCCTCTACCTCAGCTTTTCTTGACGTACATCCTATGTTGCGTCTCCTGGCTTCATGCCTCCTCTCTTTTCCACTGCTTTGCTACTTCTGCTTATTCACAGTTGCTACTGGGCTCCCTTCAAGAAATAAATTAGTATTTTCAATGGCACGTGTTTATTGGCTTGGAATGCATGCACTTGCTACTATTTAAAAGACCTACCTTGAAAAACTGTAGACAAGTTCAGTTTAGTGGGCATATTTTAAATTTACAAACCTTGAAAGAAAGGTTTAAAAAAATCATAGCAGGCCAGAATCAAAATGAACCCTCCCTACCTGATGAGAAGTTATAATCTGAATCGACCCCTTGAAAGTGAATCTGAGACCTTATAAAACAACAAGTGCATTAATGTTAGCAATAACATCAGTCCAAGGTTGCACTACCTGCTGTCCTGGGTGTACCTGTGCCTTTTCCTGGATGCATGAATGTGTGTACATGCACTGTGCTCCTGATGACTCTGCTTTTGAGTATACCAAGTAGGGGGGTGTGAAACTGATATTCAAAACCACCAAATCTGAAACAGATCCACCCTCATCCTGGCAGGCTGAAGCAAGAAAAAACAAACGAACAATCTCCCTATGCCCGCTTTAATGAAAGTGAAAGTGAACATCAGTTTTATTAGAGATACAATCTGGCAACCTCCATTAAAAAAAAAAAAACACCCAATAATTTTCTTAACTCCCAGAAGTCACACTTTATGCAAAAAACTGTTT
>NW_005842624.1:239535-246846 GCF_000455745.1 Alligator sinensis | reverse complement strand
GAAAGAAATTATACATAAGCCAGTATAAGTAATCAGAAACTGGTTCAAATCTAACGTAACAGAAGTTCAGTACACATAAACCACTTTCAAAATGGCCAAAACCACTTTAAAATAAACCTGAGTGGATGTAGTGTCAGACTTAACTGATTTAGGTTAAATTGATTTATTGAACTTTTGTCCCATATCCTCTCCGGATTCAAGCTGTCTGCTCCAGCCAAGCAGGGAAGCATGCTTTAGAAAACAGGGGCAGGCAATTATTTTGGGTGAAGGGCTGCTTACTGAATTTTGGCAAGCCATTGAGGGCCACATGACAGGCAGCCAGGGGTAGATAAATATTAATTTTCTAAATTTTTTAGGGGCCCCATGGGCCAGATAGAATGGCTTCTGGCTTGGGCCACTGCACGCATGTGGCTGCATTTCTGGAATCAAAAGTAAATGTCTTTTCACTTCCTTATGAGTTCAACCTATGCAGCTTAGACTAACCTGTGAAGATTAAATTGATTCAGCTTTGGGCTTTTTGACTGTATATATTTAGTTTAAAAGACTGCTTCCTTATATCAGTGAATAGAGCAGTACTCAATTCACGGGTTACTTAGTTTCTCTGTAGCTACTGATACAGGCCGCTATAAGATTTTGCTGACTGGATGCTACAATATGGCTCCTATTGTCTAAACACCCTAGGCTTGGCAGTTTCAGATCCTGAATGACTGACAAGTAGAACAGAAAGAGAGTATGTCAAGTAGATACATGTTTGCTAGTTTGAATTTTGCTATATCACTTGACTGAAGAGATAGGGTAGCTCAATTTACCTCAGTGAAAGAAAATGTTTTGTTTATGGGAGGAGGAAATTAATTAAATCTGCTATTCCACCAGTTTGACAATGTCTCTTTAAAATGTACTTAAACCTGTTTTACCCATCCCTAGTTGCTGCCACTCCCTGAGAACACACTACTAATAGCAACTTGTAAATCAAGAAAAACCAAGGCTAGAGAAGGTATCATCCAGCATGTTGTATTTTGATACACACCCAGGTCAGCCAAGTAATTTAATTGCAGTGCAGTATGCTGCTTCACAGTTTTCAGATACAGTCTAAAATAATAAAACTACTAAGAATGATAAGGGCTCAAATATTCCAGGTATATGGAAATGAAATTACATTTAATTTACTTACAGATTTTAAGGGAATTAAAAGTTTGGGATCTGTGCACAATATTATGGAAATGTTGCTTACATCCCACTCATTTTGGTTTGTCCACAGCAGACAGATTTGAATTCTCTTTCTTTAGCCATATCCAAAGCTTAGGCATTATCCCAAGTTGCTGCTCAAAAACCTAAATCTTACTGTGGCCAATTGCTGAGCTGGGGGGCACATGGGGGGGCCCCCCTGCACACTCCCTGACAGACCCGGAAGTGGACTGGAAGTACTTCTGGCCCACTTCTGGGTTCACTGCTGAGCATGCGGGCCCCCCCAAAGCTCCTGTGGGATGCTTCATCCGCCCCAGCATCGCAGTGTTCATGAGCCATGCCTGATACCTCAAGGTATGTAGAAAAAACATTTTAAAGCTGTGTTTAGGGCCAAATTGCTGATTCTCTGAATCAGCGTTTAACCTTCAGATTTGGATTCAGCCAAATCAAATCGGGGTCAGTGATCCAAATCATAGAATCGAATCACTGTCCTTGATTCGGACCAAATCCAAATCCGAATCAAATAGGGTTCATCTCACACACCCCTACTTTCTGAGTTCCCCACAGGAGGTCACAGACCATGCTGAGACTTTATTTCCCAGTGGTCATATTCCGTGCAGAACAGCTGTTTCCCAAGCATTCCTCCTTTTCTCCCAGCCTACTCTGTCTTTCTTCAGCATCTGGGCTTTGTTGAATAAGTTAATCAGAAGGGCTTGGACAGTCATTCAAGTTGGGGGGAAAGCATATAAAAAAGCCATATTTCCCCATCACATGCTCACCCATCCTCAATCCTCAAGGATTATATTGCTTTTTGCTTCCATATAAGTTCTGTAAAAGAAGGGGTTAGAGTAACAAAATCTACCCATTTAAATTACATAACCTCCAACCACAAATTTTGTCCTGAGCTATGCATGCACAGCTGCCAATTGAGGTACCTACATCTGGATCTGAGTGCTTCCCTTTTGGATTAGAGGTTGGAATATTTTGGCCAGCATCCAGGGAAGTGAGCAATCAAGACAATGCAATGTAACTCTGCTATTCTTTGCAATTATTCACTCCAATGCTTTACTCTCTAAAAGGGATGTGTCATTGCCATATTAGCTAATTAATCCAGATTACTAATTGTTTGTACTGGTGGAGAAATCCATTGCTACAACACCCATTATTTGAGAATGTTTTGTGAGTATATGGTAAACAATAATCATTTAACTGGAGCACTTGAAGTAATTGGTATCCAAAGAGATGGGAGCTCAGAGAAAAATGTTATGTTTCCTGCTAAAAAGAAAAGAAAAAAAGCTTTTGGCTGAGAACTCAAGTTTTTTATTTGGAAATGTTTTTGCAGTGTCTCATAAGAATTATAATTAGTGAGCCTCATGCCTCCATTCTCTCCTATGGCCAGACTAGGTTTTCCTTCATGCACCACAGTCTTCCCTTTGGCTAAGCTGCTAAGAGCTCCTTGGCATCATGAAAGATGTAGAATAGGAGAGAGGACAGTGCCATAGCTTAACGAAAGCTCCTATGAAAGAACAGATGAAGTATCCATGTTGAAATACTTTGGTGAGGTCCAGAAACCAAAACATTTTAAATTTTTGGATGTTCAAATTTTGTTCTGACAAAGTCTAAATTTTCTGGGGAGCTGCTTTGTTCACAGAAATTTATCTTACTTGAAACCCTAATTTTTCTGTTCAAAAACAGGGTTGATCTTGATCTTGACTAACTTTTCTTGGCCAGCCCAACTAGCATCCTAAGGCTTGCAATTGGCTGTAGGAAATACACCCTTGAAATTATGTGGGCTGTTCTTCATGACCACAATGATGGTTCTGATAGCAGGATCCATAACTATGTGACTACAGAAACTTTTCTATCATTCCATGATGTCTTCTGAAAAAAACTATATTGATTTTTTTCCTGAGTTTCTATTTTCCTCATTGACCTCTCTGAATTCTTTAAAGAATTATTTAGAAATTCTCTGTCAGGGTTAGGGCTTAACATTTAAGAGATCACTATTTCTCTTGCATTTAGTTTTTATAATACCCAACACTAACTATGCAGAGTATTAAGACTCATTAAAAAGACCATTCTGCTATTTTTCATTTGAGACATCTATCCAGGAGATAGTGTTGAACAGAATAAAAGGGTAAGAGAAGAAGGAATAAATTAATTTCTTCCTCATTTGTAGCTGTATATTGACCAGATTGATTTGTGTAGACTATTTTACAGAAGCCAGGTATCCTCCAGAGAAGAGGGGGGGAAATTTTTTTTTTTGTTTAGGCAAGTTTTAATGTTTTTCAATTCACTGAATGTTACAAACACTAATTAAGTCTACTCTTTTCTTTCACATAATTTTACCTGCAGTTAGCTTCTATCTACTATTTAGCCATTTGTTTTGACAAAAATACAAAAGCTCTATTGTTCTTTGTGCTTCTATCCCTATGGAAAGATAAAAATACAGCAGAATCCTTTTTAGGCGGGCATGGAAGCGGGAGACAACACTGTAGTATCATTTTCTACTTTCTTCCAAAAGGTTTCTTTCATTTCAATCTTCTGTGCAGATTTGCTATGTTTCTCTCCCCCCCACCCCCCTTGAGCAGATGAGTGATTTTTTGGATTGCAAAAATATTTGTTGGATGTAAAAGTCTCTTAAACATAGATGAGCACATTTTCAAGCACAGAGGATATGTTCTTGCTGTTTGCATTGTTCCTTTGATATTTTGAATGTGATAACTCTGAAATAAACTAAACTAAACTAAACATATCAGTGAAATGAATCGAAGAAAATCTGCAGGTGCTATGGATAATTAAGTCTTGCCTGGTTTTCACATGCACCTCTGATCCTATCATTGCTCTCTTACTTTCACTATTATCTGGCATAGATCCCAATAACTATTCTTATTTGAGTTCCTTTAACCATTCTCTTTCCCCATGTTTGCTCTTTATTTATATTATACTACCATTTGATTTAATAAGTTGCTTAATCATATTGTAAGATCCAAAATTGGTTCCAGCCATTCAGCTGGTACACAGCAGGTGGCTCCTGGCTCTTCCAATTCTTAGCCTAATTTTATCTAAAACAGCTACTTTGTATTCTCTTAGCTAACTACATTAAATATAAGTTCAATACAAAAGCCTAGCTTTTCAGGCTTCATGGTACCATGGGCAAAGACCCACTGATTCGTGGAATAAAGTGGTTAGCCAAAGAAAACAGAGACACTAAACCCATTTTCACTGAACTTGCATGAAAGGAACTGCTTCTTGTGCACACTGAGAATCATTTGAAATAAGGGAAAGAAGAGTCCGCCCAGCTGCTTTCTGTAGAAACTAACAGCAGTGAAAGTGTTAAAGCATTTTGTATACATGTCACTTCTGGTAGATTTATCTTGCATCTCTGGCTTATGAACTATTCCACACCCTGCAATAGGACAGCGCACTGCCAAATACCTTTTCATTGTCAGCGAGGGATTTCTTGGCATGTAAAAAATGTGGTTGAAAAGCTGTGGCAGCTCTGGCTGCACTCGAAGAAGGTGTGGTTAAGGCCTCATGCTATGTATCTTATGTTTAAACATTAAAAGGTCTTTCCCAAGAATGGTATGTACAATAGCAATGGAGTTACTAAACCTTGGTACTACTTTGGGATGACAAGAACTAATCCATGAGGCAAGACACTGCATTGGGTACATGTCAAGCTTCCTTTCTGGTTTACAACACCTGAAATATTATGCTAATTTTGACAATATCTTAGACAGTAAAAGCAGTTTTAACTTTTTTTTTTTTTGCATCTGCATAACAGCTGCTCTTACATGATGACACTCCTCCCTCTTCCTCCTCTTACCACCCCACTGGTTAAAGCCTCTGAGAGGCAAGAAGACTAAAGAAATTGTGGAGCCTATTTACAGCAGCATAACTAGTATGTTTTGTGCTGTGGGCTTGTTTACCAAACCTGGTGGGTTTACACCCCACGATAGTGAAGTCGCACATACTTATATCCCTTAATTGAGGCCGCCACTTACTCACCACCTGCGAGTGCTACTGTTCCCCCTCACCAGTGAGAATTAGCTGTGGGGAATTTAGTGGTAACTGCAATAGACTGGCTGAACTGTGAGATAGGTGGACTCCTACCTCCACCAATCTGTAACAGTGCGCACGTGCAGGGGCACCTCCTACTCCAGCTCCCCCAATGTGGCCTCACCCTCTGGCCTGCCGCACCTTGATGCTTAAGTTCTATTCAGAGATCCTGGTTTTCTCCTATTTAAAAAAAATCCCCAATTTTCGGATATAACCCCCCCCCCCATTCACATTTTTCCATGATTACAATGAAACAGATTTTTTCAAAATATATATCCAAAAATTGGGGATTTTAAAAATTGGAGTAAATCAGATAAAACCAGGATCCCTGGTTATATTTTGGAAAACTGCCTTCAAAAAACCAAACTTTGACCTTTTTGGTACCTTTCATCTGTTGTCCAATCCTTGCACCCAAACCGGAGCAGCCCTCTTTCTCTCTGTCTTTTCAGGGCTTCAACAGCTCTGTACATTCATCTTTACCTGTTCCAGAAAGGTCACCTTTGGGGGCTCAAACCCCTTTGGGCACTCATCTTACTGCACTGGTCCCCTAGCCCTGCTTCACTGTACTGGGTTCTTGGACTACAATCCCACAGGATGGGGTGCTTCACTAGCACCTTCTATAACAGTACCCTTCCTATGGTAGCCCTTCATGGCCTGCTCCTCCCCTCAAGCCACTCCAAACCTCACTCTTAGCCTGGTGAAGGGAGTAAAGTAACACAACTCAAAGCAGAGGAAAAAAAAAACATGTAACTTATCTCTGCATACTACTTCCTGCAGAGCTCCTTCTCTGGTGAAGAATCTCAGGGTTATATGGCCATTGACTCCTTCCCTTTCTAGTCACCTGACCCTGACTTGCTGGGTATAGGGCCCATCTGCTGCCAGTGATCCTAATCAGCTACAAGGGCTCTCAGTCCTTTCATTAGCTGCTCAAAGTCCTGAAGCTCAACTTTCTGCAAGCTGCTTTCTTCCCGCCTGCCTTCTACAACACTTCTTTTTTTCTTCAAGGCTAGGTACAGACAGTCAAAAGGCCTGAGGCTAAGTCAATTTAGTCTTTCCAATTTAGTTTAAACAGCACAGATTAAGTTGAAACAGAAGTGAACAGATGTTTACCTTTGATTTAGGAAATGGAGCCACATGCCTGCAGTGGCTCAGGCCGGAAGCCTCGGGGGTGCTAGAGCATGGCTTTGTGGCTGTGTGTTCACTTCCTCTTTCTGCTGCCCCCAAGATCTCTGGGACTTGCAGTCTAGAATTACAGCAGCAGGACTTGATTTGGTTAGGTTCACCATCCACCATGAGACTGGGCAATCAGTCAGCAAAACAGAAGTCCTGGATTTCAAGAAGGCAGATTTTGGCAAACTCAAGAGGCTAGTTGGAAAGCTTCCTTAAGGAGGCAATTGTTGAAGCTCAAAAACAGGCCATCCCCATGTGGACAAAAAGTGGGAAAGGAGCCAAAAGATCTGCTTGGCTCAACAGGGATGTTAGTGAGCTGCTGAATAAGAAAAAAGAAACATACAAGCACTGGAAGAAGGGCTCGGCAGCCAGAGAGAAATATACCTGTATAGCCAGGGCCTGCAGGTAGGAGACACGAAAGGCTAAGACAGGCATGGAGATCAAGCTGGCAACCAGAATAAAGGACAACAAAAAGTTCTTCTACAGATACATAGGGAGCAAGAAAAAAGATCAGGCACTACTTTGGGACTCCTACTGAACACTCAAAGGCAGCCCACAGTTGATACCCATGAAAAAGCAGAACTCCTAAATACATACTTCACACTGGTATTCCTGAAATCAAATGGGGGCTGTTCACCTAGCCAGAGGCCCGGGGAGCATGGAGAAAACAACAGGCTACATGAAATTGGTCCTGAACAGGTGAGGCATTTCCTACAACACTTGGATTTTTTCAAGTCTGCTTGCCCGATGACCTGCACCCATGAGTCCTGAAAGAACTGGCTGAGTTTATAGTAGCGCCACTAGCCAAGCTGTTTGCAGAGTTGTGGAACTTGGGAGTGGTCCCGGATGATTGGAAGAGGGCCAATGTGGCGCCCATCTTCAAAAAAGGGAAAG
>NW_005842624.1:231614-239525 GCF_000455745.1 Alligator sinensis | reverse complement strand
TGACCCTGTTAACTACAGACCAGTTAGTCTGACCTCATTCCTGGGTAATGACTTTGAAAAATTTATTAAGCAGGTCATCAATCAGAAGCTGGTAACTGATGGGGTGTTAAGAAGTAACCAGCATGGCTTTGTTGAGGGTAGATCATGCCTGACAAACCTGGTGTCCTTTTACGATCAGATAACTATCTATCTGGATGAGGGACATGAGGTTGATGTGATTTACTCAGATTTCAATAAAGCCTTTGATTCTGTTTCCCATGTGATACTCTCAAACAAACTGGAAGTTGTTGGGCTGGACCAGTCTATAGCTCAGAGGCCACTCTCAGAGGGTGGTAATTAATGGGATGGTCTCATCCTGGAGGGCCAGGGATTGGTGCTTGGACCTGTGCTCTTCAATATATTCATTAATGACATGGATAAGGGGGTGGAGAGCTCAATGATTAAGTTTGTGGATGATACCAAACTGTGGGGAAATGCGGGCCCATTGGAGGATAGTGCCAGGATCCAGGACAACCTTGACCGACTGGAATCTTGGGCAGAATGGAATTGAATGAAGTTTAACAGGGATAAGTTCAAGGTCCTTCACCTGGGTAGGAAGAACCCTCACCACAACTACACGATGGGTGGTGGTCCACTGGCTGGCACAGTATCTGAGTGAGACCTGGGGGTCATTATCGACTGAAAGATGAATATGAGCTAGCAGTGTGATGAGGTTGCCAGAAGGGCAAATAGAACTCTGGCGTGCATCAGCTGATGTGTGGCCAATAGATCCAGATGCTCCTTCCTCTCTATTTGGCACTGGTGAGGCCTCAGCTGGCGTACTGTGTCCAGTTCTGGGCACCGCCCTTCAAGAAGGACATGGGTAAGCTAGAGAGGGTACAAAGAAGGGCCACCCATATGGTCAAGGGCATGGAAGATAGTCCTTACAAGGACAGACTCTGGGAACTGGGCCTGTTCAGCCTGAGTAAAAGAAGGCTAAGAGGTGACTTGATAGCCACCTACAGGTATGTCAGAGGTGAGCACCAGGATCTAGGGGAGCAACTCTTCAGGAAGGCACCCCAAGGGAGGATGAGGATCAGTGGGCATAGGGTAAATTCAGGCTAGATATAAGAAAGAACTTCTTCTCTATAAGGGTCACCAGAATCTGGAACACACTCCCAGCAGAGGTGGTGCAATCACCCTCCTTGGAGGTGTTCAAGATGAGGCTGGATAGGCACCTTGTTGAGCTCATCTGAGTCCAATAACTACCTGCCCATGGCAGGGGACCAGACTTGATGATCTCACAGGTCCCTTCCAGTTCTAAGTTTCTATGATTCTAAGTTTATCTTAAATTAGTTTCAACCATTTTGAAACTGGTTTAGATGCACTGAGCTTACGTTCTGTTACAGGTTTAAACCAGTTTCTGATCACTTAAACCAGTTTATGTGTAACTTCTGTCCCTAGCCCAAGTGAAATGGTAGGGGTAGAGGTCCCTGGCTATAACATACTCTGACTGCTGCTATATGAGCATCACAATGTCCTTACATCTGGCTACAGCTGCTGCTGCTGCCACCACAATCCAGACTCATTAGGATCCTCTATTCCAGTACCCCACCTGAGGCTGGTACCTGGGGCTGGTGCCTTGGTCAGCTGGTAGCTGGGGTTGGTGCCTTGCTGACCCAGTCCTAGTTACACTACTGTCTTTTTCTAAAACACGTGCACACAGATGCATGCATACACCCCCCCCTTTAAAATGCTAATTGGAGAAAAGCTAGAATCCAAACCTCTCTTTCTAAGGGCAATTATAGCCCTTAACCATTGGGCTATAATAGTCATTGCTACTCTTGCTCAAAGATGTTTAATTACACCAGGCATGGTGGAAAAACATAAACAGGAAAGAATAGGAAAGCAACATCACAGAATATTGTATAGTCTGGTGGTTAAAAGAGTTGGTAGCTGTAGGTTCAAGTTCCCTCATGCAGAAAAAGGACTTGAATGTGGGTCTAACAGGCCCCAGGGGATTAACCAGGGGAAGTTAAATTGAAGGGTAGGGGTTCCCACCTGTGTTCTGTAAGGGTTAGATAGGCTTTGGGATCATCTACTCAGGGACGGGCAATTATTTTGGGTGGAGAGCCACTTACTGAGTTTTGGCAAGCCATCAAGGGCTGCATGACAGGTAGCCGGGGGCAGATAAATATTAATTTTCTAAATTGTTTAGGGGCCTTGTGGGCCAGATAGAATGGCCTGGTGGGCTGCATCTGGCCCGCAGGCCATATTTTACCCACCCCTGACCCACTGAATTGGGCCCTGGAGGCTGGAGCATGTTTAGCTTTAGAATCCTGTTGGAGGTTTTATACAAGTTAAGTGTCTAACAGCTCAGTAGTGCTAAGACTTAGCTGGGCATACACAGAGACACCTGAATAGCTTGGCCATTTAGGCCTTGCATTCCTGAATGGAGGATTGACTAAATACCTTTAAAACACTGGGCCTTAGTTAGAACCACACTCAACATTAGAAAATATGAATTTCCATAGTGGATGATGACAGAAATTCCTCTAACTCTGTGTCCTTTTATTAGCTGTGGCAGCACCGGATGCTTTGGTGGAAAGTTCAAGCAACCCCATGGGAGATAATTATGGAATAATCTGCTCACAGAGAGCTTTGTTCCTAATCTTGTCAGTCTTGTCAGTAAGTTGTCAGTGTATGCCGTCAACCATGAAGAAATGTAGTGTTTATTTATCTCTTCTTATTTCTGATTTGGTGCTAACATTCCTATTATTCATATAAATGTTCAGTCCAGTTCTGAGTCACCCTTGGATCTTGGCCTCAATAAACCTTGTAGTAATGAGTTCCCTCAGGTTAATCTGTATTGTAGATGAAATCCATGTTTGTGCATAGTGAGAGCAGAAAGCACAGGTATTATATCACTCCCACTGAAATGGTATAAAGGAGAGATAAGTGATATGTAGGCTTCATGTTGGTTATCCAGGAGCATGAATTCCATCCTATGTACAACTTCCTGTTATAGATGTTGCTTTTTTTTTCCACTTTGTTTCCGACATTTGATTTACCTGGTAAAGTAGTTGCCTATAGACCCCCCAGGCCTCAGATCAAATTTCAGCTAGAAAATGATGATGTTTGCACAGCCATGGAGTTCACCCCCTAAATGTGGATTCCATTGATCGGTTGAGATTCTTCTAGTGTTTGGCCACGGGCTAGCAGCCACAATAGAGCCTCCTAGCCATCCTCTATAACTTCTCCCTTACCTCCAAGGTGATGCATGAAACCTTAGAGCCAGGCAGTGTTGCTACCTGGCCTGCCAGCAGGGAACCGACCTGTTTATATAGGTAGCCAGGGATCTAAAATGACTGCTGCAATCAAGCACCTGCTGGCTGCTTGGCTCAAGGCTTAAAGTGGCAGGAACCAGCAGTGCCCTGCCCCACACCTTCCCCCTTAAAATGGTACCTGGGGAAGGTTTCCCCTGCTGCTTCTCCAAAGCAGGCTCTCCTCAGAGCCTGTGAGAGCCCTCAAGTGGTGAGCACCCCCAAAGATGCTCCACCATATGCCTCCCCCCTTAGAATGAGATCTGTGGGCTTCACTTGGCTGCCTTCCCTACTGAGCTCTGCCCCAGACTACTGCAGCCCCTGCCACGTGGTGAGCACCCCAAAGGTGCTCTGCCACTAGTATATATTAGGGGCCTCAGCTGGAGTACTGTGTCCAGTTCAGTGTCAAGAAGGACATGGGTAAGCTTGAGAGGATACAAAGAAGGGCCACCTGTATGGTCAGGGGCATGGAAGATAGTCCCTATGACGAGAGACTCTGGGAACTGGGCCTATTCAGCCTGAGTAAGAGAAGGCTAAAGTGAAGGGAAGGCTTGGTCTAGTGCCCCCATTTTCTAGCTTGAGCCACTGAAGGCATGTGGCTACATTTTGTGAATCAAAAGTGAATGTCTGTTCACTTGCTTCTCAATTCAATCTATGTAGTTTAAACTAACCTGCAAAGATTGAATCAATTCAGCCTTGGGCTTCTTGATTGTCTGTATTTAGCCCAAATACCAGTTATTATTAATAGGGGTGCATCAATATATCAGTTGGCAATCAACCCCAATAAAGGGAGAAATGACAGTATCAGCTTTTTTGGTCATTGTAGCTGATCATTAGGGCTGTGTGCCCGGAGCACCCTGTTGAGTGTAGTCCAGTCCTTATGCCCCACTGCCAGCCATGGCAGGCTACAGGTTCCAGCGAGCAGCAGGAGGGGCACCAGGGAGCAGTCACAGGGCACTGTGCTCAGCAACAAAGGGACTGTTACCAGCTCCTGCTGCTGCTGCCACTGTCATGGCAATGCTGCACAAGCAGCAGGAGCCTGAGTGCCTGGGCTGCTGTGGAGACATTGGGCTGCACGTGGGTGAGGTAAGGTGCTGCGCGAGGGACATTCTGTTCCACTGGGCACCAGGTACCTTTGCAAAAATGACTTCTCCCTGGCAGCCACAGGAGCTCGGCTGTGCGGGGCCCACCAGTGCAGAGGTAGCTGCATGCTCTGGGGCTCCAAATGCACCTGGTGCTGCTGTCTGCCTAGGACAGCAGCATGGGCTGTGTGGGGAGTGGGGCTGTGGGTAGGAGCCATGGGTGAGGAGGTGATGTGCTTGGGAATAAAGCGGCCAGTGCCACCAAACCAGGCAGGAGGTGCATGTGTGTTTGTGTGTGTGTTATGAATGCAAAACAAACAAGAAAAAGGTTTATTTATGTCAGTAGTTTAAAATGCCTTGTACTATTACTAAATATCAGTTATTGGATTGGCATTGACTAATATGGCTGGCTAATCATTGGTATTAGCCATTAAAATGTTTATCAGTGCATCCCTAATTATTATAATGAAAATTAAATCTGCCATTACTCAGGACAAATTGTGTAACGCCCAGAAATGTCTTGCGTACCACTATGGGTACACATACCACAGTTTGGGAACCCTGGTCTACTCTGTACCTAAGTAGCACTCAATACCTTTCTGTGCTCACCTTATATTTAACAACATTTGTGTGTATGGTTTTAAGTTGTATCTGCACCAACTCAACATAGTTAACATAAACCTTAACAGAAATCTGTTTGTGTTTAACCAAAGCTGGCAGGCTCTGACACGTAGTTTTCTTCAGTGTGTTCTAACACAGTGATACAGTGAATGTATCTGGCTTTTTAAGCTGGAACTTTAAATTTTCCTCAAGCTCTGTTTAAAGCTTTCATCTGTTTTCTGAAAATTTTGGCCAAATGAAGCATTGTAAAAAACGTAAGATTACCTCTGTTGTCCTTGTCAATGGATATTATCCAGCACCTAAACTGAAGAGTGAGAAATCAATTCTGTACAAATAGAGAGAAATTCCTTGGTACCATTAAAAGACAAAAATACATTTCCATTTCAATGAGCGTATAATTTTTCAACCCATTCACATTCTGGTTCACTTGAAATGGGGAAAAAAATCCTATTCCAGTTTAGAAGCATCTTATATTAAAGGAAGATGTATTCACTAAGTAACTTCATTTTCTAAGAAATTCAAGATGCTAAATAATTTCTCTGAACAAGCCCCAATTGCTGTAAACATTTCACTGCCAGAAACAAGGTAGAGATGTTTGTTGGCATTTTCAAACTGCCCCACTAACAGAATCTTTTCATCCAGTATTTTATTCAGCAAAGAACTCAGCCTGCCTTTTTGTCTTTACCTGCCTGCCACCCACAGACGCAAAACTTACAGACAATTGAATTTTGCTTTGTTGATGAATCTACAGGAACAGGAGTAGTAACCTTAAATCTCTGATAGCAGGGATCTGGAATAGGATCTGTTAAGGAGGATTGCTTTTTATTTCCATTGTCAGATTTTTTTCTTTCTGCTAACCTAACCAAATGAGGCAAATATTTAACATGTTTCAGATTCCAGCATGTATTCCACACGCAACCTGTGTGGAGACTTCTCCTTGATGAAAGTGTTACCACGCTTACTTCTGCCATGTAAATATATTCTTTAAAATATGTTTGAAAGGCAGGTCCATTGCCTAATGAAGTATTTGGAGGGGAGACTCCCAACTAAACCACAAATGATATGGTTTTGTAATACAGAAGGCTTGTGGGTTGCTGACAGAGCTCAGAAACATTTACTTTGAGAAATGTGGCCTTACCTTATGTAGAGCACAGGAATACAACAAACTCGGAGGTATTTTTAACTGAATTGGTATTTATACTATGTAACACCCTTTTCTACGCCTCCCACCTCTCCTTAAGTGACTCAGCTTCCAGAGGAGAAGCTTCTGAACTATTCAGACAGTGTCAAGGTAGACAACGTTACTACTCTCTAAATTTTGACTGCAGCAGACTTCTGGGTGGCTACTTAGATACTCCCTTTTGTGGGCTGGCTACAGGGTGCTGGTTCTTTATGATATAAGAGGTAAGGTTTGAGGTTTTTGTACTATGTATTTAGAGTTCAAGATTTTCAAAAGTGCCTATTGCCTGATTTGCAGAAGTATAGGATACTTACTGTGTCAAAAATGGGCCCCTTTAAGGTGACCTGGGTTAAGCAAACAAAAGTCACTGGACATTTAAAAAGCATGGCCACGGTGCTCATATTATCATCTGCATTATCTCACTTGGTCAATTGGAAATTACTTAATTACATTTTGAACTTCAAATGACAAACTGGCTATTTACTCGGCTTTCAGTTAAGAGGTGTTTTAATGGATCTATGTGCTAGCCATGTTGGTTTGAGACAAAAAGAAATGCAAAACTCTAAAACTCTTGGTTCAGAGATTATTCCTTTTATTATACCAACTAAGAAATCACAAAAATATTATCTTTCTATGAAAGCTTTTATGCATTTTTCCTTTCACTGGTCTTTCTTTCTTTAGCTGAAAATATGGGACAGAAGAGGTTGTGGGATAATAAAGTAATTTTATTTATTTGATTTTTGCTTTTGGTGAATGCTGAAAACCCTATCAATGTGTTACTTTTTATGATTTAACTATGGGGGAAGTTTACAGTAGCCACTAATTTGAAAAAGTCCACATAGTAAAACTAAACTCTTTTAATCTGAAACTGTCATTTTGGTGCATTATAATATAAAAAACACAGTTCTTTACAAAAAGGTAATTGGTTTCTTGATTGAAAATCATTGAGATAAAAGGGCGTAGAGCAATAAGAATGTCATCTGTGAAAAAAATCCTTCTGTACGATATATAAAAGAGCCACTTCTAAATCTATTTTATGTTTTATGTTTCTAAGTGAAAACAAATATAGAAAAAAAAAGTATTCTGACTTCGTAGGTGATGTTATACTACTTACAGTTTCAAAACTTAGTTTCTTTCAAAGCAGTCTTCTCCACCCATGACCTGAAAAACCAGTTTTGGTAGCTCTCACTGCTATGAATAGTCCAATAATTTTTGTTTTATGGGCTCTTTAATTAAGTCTTTTTTCATTTAATTTATAATTTTGCCCATGTTTTCTGACAAATAACCCTTCTATAAGGCATAAGCGACCCCAAACATTAAGATCACCTTTTAAAGTACTGTGTACATAAAATGTTTGCTTAGTTTTACGTGACTTTCAACAATAGAGGCACTTGAAAATAGTCAGCTCTTGCTAAATGAACTCCAGCTGGGGATTATGTAAAAAATAAGGCTTGGTTTTTCCATGCAAGAGTTTCAAGGGTGTAACTGAAGACAGAATTTAAACTAAGCATTTGTTGGTGCTTTACAGAATAAATAATCATGTCTTAGGAATTGTATTTAAAAATTGTATTTAGTTAGCAATTGAATACTCTGGTTCTAGTCTCCTTACTTCCATTTCTAAATTGAAGACCGTCTCTTTGTACAAGTGACATTATGCAACGGGAAAAACTTGGATGGGGTGGACGATGGTCTCTGTGCTCTGGTGCACTTGGACAACTCTTTGATT
>NW_005842624.1:209024-231583 GCF_000455745.1 Alligator sinensis | reverse complement strand
GCTGCACCCAAAGTTTAAAACCAACTTCCTGGCAGTAGCAGTAGCATTTCTAGTCAGGCAGTTGCTTAGGGAGTCACCTGACTTCATTGCTTATAACTTACCTGACTCCTTCTAAACTCTTCATTCCACAAGTCTTAATGACCCTCTCCTCTTTTAATGGTCTTAATGTTTCACCAATCAAGTTACCCTTTGTTCTGCAAATATGATGTCTGTTATCTGCTCCTGGTAACAAAGCTCCTATTTCACAGCCCTTCAGACTGGTTTTAACTCATTCTGATGAAATTTATCTTTGTTTTTGGTTCAATATTAAACTGAATAATACAGCCCTAGGCCCCTAACATATTAGAAACCTTCTAGTTTATTTTTAACTTGAGAAAAATATATGTTGTATTATATGTGATGATGAACCTCACCACCTGCACCCCTCCTTTTCATAGTTCTAGATTTGCCCATGGCATTGAAGTAGCACCTTTTGTTTAGAGTGCCAATGGACAGTATAGAATTCATTAAGGAGAAATATCTCCCCTTATATTGCTCCATCCTTCCAAATGACCCAGCTTGGATGCGAGAGTGGTACCACTGTTGCTTTTGGTGGGAGGAGTAGGCTTTTGTGTTTGAGGGTGATGTGCAGACAATTGTTTGTCTTCAATCAAGAAGTGAAAGAATGGAAAACCTAAACTGTCAGGAAATGGAAAACTTAAACCATCATAGAAGGCCTAACAACATTTGAATAGAGGTTTAACTAGTAAAGCCAATAGCTTCATGTGATTTCAAATCATAGGACGTCCATAATGTTTAAATTCTAACCCTGGAGCCATCTAGCAAGCGATCTCTAAGTGAGTCTAAAAATACACTAATAGGTTCAAATAATAGACTGCTTCTATTGTTTAATTTCTAATACTTGAAAACATCAGACAAAAGGCCTGGAAATCTGAATATGATGAAAAATCTTGATTAGGTTGAAACAAAGTTTAGATATGAGTGTAGTTACTTCTTAGTGGGTGTGTCTACACATGTGCTTTAATGTGCATTAGCCTATTTTATTGCACATTAAAGAATCACAAAAATGTGCTTTTAGCTAGTGCACAGTACAGTAGGGAAATGCAGAGGTTTTTAGTACCTCACAATGGAGTGTGCTTGTAGATGTGATGGAAGACTGTTCCGACGCTCTATAATTAAAGTGCATCAGAGCACACTCAATTAATCAAGTCTGCTGGAATGCGCTAATTAGCGCACTTCAGCCAGTTTCTATGTCATGCTTCAAAATGGCAGGCAGGGGCACTTTAACTAAAGCTCATTTGACAAGCTTTAGTTAAAGTGCCCCCACTGCCATTTTGAAGCACAGGGATGCTGATACATGAGATGTTCTGGGCACTTTTAATTAGAGTGGTTCTTAGAGATGCTCTAATTAAAGCATCCCCTTTTACCCCCAGAGCATGTCACGTAGGGTTGCCAACTCTCCAGGTTTACCCTGGAGTCTCCAGGAATTAGATATAAACTTCTAGGAGACTACTGAGAATCACCCAGGAGATAAATGAAAGGGCATTCATTAAAGTAAATATTAAAATTTGAATCCAATTTATACAGTAGTCCAGTGGGATTTTGCCTTACTGATGTAAAGTCTGTGCACCGTAATCTGCAACTAATACATGTAAGCACGTGGGCACATTCATGTTCTGTGTCAGACGCACAGCATTCCGGAAACCTCCTAGAATAGATTCAAACAGAGTTGGCAACCCTAAGCAGGTGTAAAAACACCCAGAGGTGCTAGATTCAATGTGCATTACTTAAAATGCATTAATGAATGTGTAGACATGCCCACTGTCTTGCACATGTAACCTCTATTATTTTTAGAGAAAGAGAAAAAATAAAATAGATGGTGGCAAAGTTTTTAAAATGCATTAGTGAAAGATACAATGTTGGAAGTATTTGATTCTAGACTGAAGTAAGTATTAGAAAATGTCTTATTTGGAACTATCTTGCACTAGCAAAGTATTGACTAGACCAGTGGTTCTCAACCTTTCTTGTACTGTGTCATGGGGTGGGGTCCCTAGGGATGGCTGTGATGCTCCTAGGGCCCTGTGACCTTGCCAGCTTCACCATATAGGTGCCTTCTATTCTCTCCTGCCATGTCTTGATGGTTAAGATAATAGATGGTAGATAGGGAGGCTGTCCTCCAGGTGCTATGCAGTCATGGTCCTGGTGGACCCCACTAAACTGTGTTGGTTCTTAGACCCCTTGCTAAGTCCCCCTCTAAGTGCTTTGCGGGACACCCCAAGCCTTATGGGATAGATGCATAACTCCAAAACCACCCCTTTATCATGCCCTGCCTCACAGATGGTATGTAGACATTGTCTCCCATGATGAGGCCTCAATTTAGTTTGGCCTCAGTAACTGCGCCCTCTGGTGCTGGGGTCTCTTCACTCCCTGTTGCTGCACTCTCTGGTCCTGGGGTCTGCTTAACCCCTGTTGCTGCATTCTCAGGTGCTGGGGTCTGCTTAACCCCTGTTGCTGCATTCTCTGGAGCCAGGGCTCTGCACCGTAGTGTGCTGCAATGAGGCCTCCTCCTCCCCAATAGCCTCAGTCTGGCCCACCAGATTAAAAGCAACAACATCAATATGAGCCCATGGGCTATAACAGAACAGCAACCATAACCCTAGATACTTTAGTCTCACCACCAGCAGCACAGGCACCCACGTATCTCCATGGAGCTTTTTTTCATGAACTCCATTTCCCCTGACAGTTTCCAGGGCCCTAACTGCTTTCAGTCCCAGCCCTGGGGCTTATATGTGCCCAGGGTCCTGCCTTCTTCTGATCAGCTGACTGGGTGCAGGTGCAGACTAATTCGGGGTGCGGGTGCAGCCTATTCCCCTCATTAGCCTCCTGCCACAATAACCTGCACCTGTGGGGATTCTGCCTGGCTCCTAGGGCCCTCTCTCTATGTGGTTTCTGCCTATAAAGGAGCAGGCACCTTAGTGCCCTGTGACATACTGGGACCCATTTGTAAGGGTCAGTGGCCAATCCCAAGCCACAGCCCCCTGGCCCTGCCAGTGCCCCTCACTCTCAACCTATAGTCCTCTGCCTCCCTCAGTCATGCTGTTGCCCCTCACTCCCAACCCACAACCCCCTGCCCACCCCAGCCCTGCCAGTGGGGGCCCCCAGCTGTTTCCATTCTGCTCGGGCCAGAATGCAGTGGCTATGGCTCTGCTACAGCCTGTATGAGCTGGAGCCACAAGTCTGGCCCCAGCACGGCTGGAGGGAGGAGGAAGGGAGGCCTGTACCTCCCCGCTGTCCTGGGCTGGGGTTCCTATGGGGCACCAAGCAGACTGGTCATGGCCTTACCCACCCCCTGAACAGCATCTCCCAGCTGCCTCGCCTTTGTGAGTACAGGCACTGGCCTTGGTGCTGCTGGCCCAGCTCCCTGCTGTCCCTGAGGGACCACCCTCCTGCCCCCTTCCCCCACTAGAGTGGAAGGGGCCTTCCCCCACTCCCCCCTGCCCTCTACCTGTATCCAGCTGCTGGGATGCTCCCATGTCCCTGCCTGGCTGCATACCAGCCACATGAATGTATGCCTATGCATGTGAGCCTACTGCCTCCAATTGCCCCAAGTAGCTCCTTGCAGCCTGGAACGCTGCCAGCCTGCTAGGGGAAACCCATGTTTTCCCACATTTTTCTGGGACTTACTCTTGACTCTTTCAAATATTCTTGCAACCCCACTGTTGAGTTACAACCCACAGGTTGAGAAACACTGAACTAGATGATTACCAAAATTTTTTGCTTTGCTTTTCCTTTTGCGTGTTCAGATCCAATGGTGTGGTATATGTATTTCTCAAACTGCCTCTCTAAAGGACTTTTAAAAAAAACCTTTGTTTTTCTTAGTCCATCACAGCTACCTCCTCTGGGCCCTCAGCCTCTCCTGCTGTGTCTAGTCTATTCTGCAGTGAAAATCACCTATTTTTCTAATCACTTTCTTTCCATCTGCTTCCTCATCACAATTAAACTCCTTGTTTGATATCATATGCTGTAACTGAAAGTGAAAGTAATATAGTCAATTAAACATAAAATAAAAAGGTTTTAAAAATGAGAACTTAAATCTAGATCCTAAGGAATAGAGACGCTTTCTTGCTATGGCAAATATGACTTGATATAGAAAAATGTGAACCTGACAGAAAATACCTCAAACCCTTTTCTGCTGGAGCACCCAACCCAGCCCAGCCCTGAGCTGGAAAGCATGCTGGGGGACTGTGATTTAACTTGAACTAGGAAGGGGTCTGAAACAGCAGTTTCATAAACTGGTTTGACCCAAATCAGTTGAGTCTGATACTACATTGAACCAGGTTTATCTTAAACTAGCTTCAGCCATTTTGAAACTGTTTTATGTGCACTGGACTTCTGTTCTGTTACAGGTTTAAACCAGTTTCTGATGACTTTAACCGGTTTATGTGTAACTTCTGCCTTTTGTGTAACTTCAGTCAATTCATAAAACTAATGGAAGGGTGCTTTGAGTCCAAAAAGCTTTGAGAACCACTGCTTTTAGTGTATGGACAAGTGTTCATTTCTACTGGTGGTAATTTCCCAAACATTTCCACTGCTGGAAATCTGTCTGGGAATTGGAGCAGTACAGGTGTTCCAGCCTGCAGCTACCCTCTTTTACCTGCTCCCTGCACCTTCCTCAGACTGCAGTGCTCCTGGTTTGGGGAAGGCATGGGGAGCAGCAGCTGCTCCATTTCCCCTGGTCTCTGGCAGGGGAGTAAAACGGTGGGAAAAGATTCCCAGTGCCTTCCCTGGGCTGGGGTTATCCTGTTCTGGGCAAGTGCAGGAAACATTGCCCCATTGCTCCCTCCCTTCATGGAGACAGTGCATCCCTGAAACCAGGGACACCCCAGTTTGGGGGATGGGTGGGGAGTATGTTTCCTCTCTGGGACAAACTGAATGAATACCAGTACACTGACTATTTCTGCTGAGAGAGCAACAGTTCTCTCAGTAAAAAGGTAGTGCCTATACATGGGCTAAGGGACCTCCCTGCTCTGCCTTCTATCTGACATGGCCAGTGTCATGGAACTGTTTCTAAGTTCCGGTTTCACTGGAACTGCATTCCTTTTTGTTTTTGAAATGCTGGTGTTTTGCCTATTGGGTTGTTTTGCTCTGCTCTTGACAGCTGATTGGAAACACCTGTCAATTATCTGAAATGTACATTCTTGCAAAATTGCAGTTTCTGAGAGAGAGGCTCTCTTGTTTATTTCCTTACTGACTTGGGATATCTCATTATCACTTTCTTGCTTTCCTTTCTTTTTTTCTTGGTCACACTAGCGGTACTACCCAACCTTTATATTTACATCTAAAATTGCTAAAAGTTTGGTTAAGAAAGTTTAGCAAAAGCACACAGTTCAAGTATAACAATTCATAAATCTACAGAAGATTATGCAATATTAATCAACAGGGCTAGGGACAGACATTACACAGAAACCAGTTTAAGTGATCAGAAACTGGTTTAAACCTGTAACAGAACATAAATTCAGTGCACATAAGCCAGTTTCAAAATGGCTGAAACTGGTTTAAGATAAACCCGGTTGAATGTAGTATATCAGACTTAACTGATTTAGGTCAAACTGGTTTATGCAATGTATGTCCCAGACTGCTTCCTCAGAGTCCCCTGACATCCCAGATGCTTTGCAGCCCTGGACTGAGCTGTGCTGTCTGCTTCAGAGAGCAGGGTTGGCCCTGCCCCTCTACTCCATAGGCAGAGCTCTGGCAGAGGCTGCAGGCACAACAGGGTCTGCCTGGTTTCCCCCTCCCCAGCCCACCCTCACTGCTCAAGCAGGGATCTCCCGCCTCCCCACTGCACGGACCACAGCCCTATGGACCCTAGGCATGTGGTATGCTAGCTAATGCTGAGAGGGTGTGTGTGTGTGTGTGTGTGTGTCTCTCTCTCTCTCTCTCTCTCTCTCTCTCTCTCTCTCTCTCTCCAATTTCACTGGGACAGGCAAACAACACAGTATATGCTTAGGCTTTTTGGAGCTAATCAGCAGGTCAGCTGGTAATGTCCCTCCATTCCTTCCTTGGAAAAAGCTGTTTAAGAAGAATGTGAACTAATGAGAGAGGCTTCTGTTTTGTTGCTGGGCTGATAAATGCTGTGTTATCAGCTCCCTGCTGGCTCCCTCACCCGTCAGGTTTGCAAACAGTATGAAGAAGCAGGGAGCGGGAGATTGAACAGCTCAGTATCATGAACAGGTGTGTGCACTGCACACACCCCCTTTTTTGCCTCAGAGTGCTATCCTGGGGCTGGGGTCTGTCAACACTCCTGCCCCTTGAGCAGTAAGTTGGGAAAAGCCTGGGAATATGTAGGCAGAGTGGGGGTTTAAACCCCTCTCTAATCAGAGCATCCTGCTGGGGCCTGGCCACGCACCCCCTCAGCTTAGCATTGTGGAAGGGAAGGGAAGAAGGGAAAGGAAGGGAAGGGAAGGGAAAGGAAGGGAGGGCTGCTCTAGTGCCCCCCTGGCTTCTAGCCTGAGACACTGCATGCATGTGCCTACATTTCTTTAGTCTAGAGGGAATGTCTATACTGTTGCAAACTAATTCAATTTAGGCAGGTTAGACTAACCTACAAAGATTGAATCAATTCAGGCTCAGGCTTTTTGAATGTCTGTCCCTAGCCTATCAATACAACTGAGGCTACAACATACACACATGGACTTTATATACATTTTAATTTTGTTGTTCATCAATTATTTATTGGTAATTAAACTTTAGGCTAAGGCCTTCTTGCCTTCCCTAAATTTTAGATGTTACCATTTCCTTATGCATGTTAATTTAAATACTGTGTTAAATGTGACATTTTTAGCCCTGGCAGAGTTCAGGCTGTACTCATTTAAAATGGATGCTGGGCCTTCTGCTTCAGATGTGCTTCTACAGCATTGCTTTCACCCATGAAAAGACAAGACTGGCAATCAAGGGCCACAACCCAAAGGGGAGGAGAGTTCAGGATGAGTGGTTGCTCCTCAAGGGAGTAATCCTGGATGCACAAGTAAAGTCTATCCTCTCTCGGAGGAAAGGCAGCAAAAGGGAACTAGGGGACCTCCTGCATCTTAAAAGGAGATGAAGGACTGGAATCGCCACCAAGGAGGAATACTCTGATATGGTCTGGACCTGCAGAGAGTAAACTAGGAAAGCCAAGGCTGCAATGGAACTCCAGCTAGCTACAAATATCACGGACAATAAAAAGTCCTTTTTTAGATATGTGGGGAGCTGGAGGAAAAGCAAGGGCAACATTGGACCCCTGCTAAACCAGATGGGACAACTGACAACCAATGCCCAGGAAAAAGCAAATTTGCTAAATGGGTACTTTGCATCAGGTTTTCACCAGTCCCATGGGACGCTCCTGCCCACCGGGGGACAGGGAAGCCCAGGTGAGGGAGATTCCTTACCCTCCATCAAAGCTGACCTCATGAAGGAACACTTTGTCAGGTTGGATACCTTCAAGTCAGCTGGCCCTGATGATTTACACCCAAGGGTACTCAAGGAGCTGGCAAGCATCATAGCTCAGCCCCTGGCATGGATCTTTGAGAGCTCCTGGTGCTCTGCTGAAGTCCCCAAAGATTGGAAGAAGGCCAATGTGGTGCCTATCTTCAAGAAGGGGAGGAAAGTAGATCTAGCAAACTACAGGCCCATCAGCCTGACTTCTATCCTGCGGAAGGTCTTGGAAGAGATTATCAAAGAGGCCATCCTTAACAGACTGGACGATGGCAACATCCTGAGGGATACCCAGCATGGCTTTGTTGTAGATAGGTCTTGCTTGACCAATCTCATTTCTTTTTATGACCAGGTGACTTATCACCTGGACAAGGGACAAGAGATTGATGTCATATATCTTGACTTTAAAAAAAGCCTTCGATCTGGTATCCCATGATCACCTCTTGGCAAAACTGGCTAACTGTGACCTTGACCTCACCATGATCCACTGGCTGGGGAATTGGCTCCGTGGTAGGACCCAGAGGGTGGTGGTTGACGGAAGTCGATCATCGTGGTACGCTATGACCAGTGGGGTCCCTCAAGGCTCAGTACTAGGGCTTATTCTTTTTAACATCTTCATCAAAGATGTAGATATTGGTGTCAGAAGCAGACTGGCCAAGTTCGCCCATGACACCAAACTCAGGTAAAGCATCCACACCTGGGGACAGGAGGGTGATTCAGGCAGATCTTGACAGGCTCATGAAATGGGTGGATGAGAACGTGATGGTGTTTAACACCGAAAAATGCAAGGTTCTCCACCTTGGGAGGAAAAACCTGCAGCATGCTTATAGGCTCGGCAGTGCTACGCTGGTTAGCACTACAGATGAAAGAGACTTGGGTCATGATTGATCACAAGATGAACATGAGCCTTCAGTGTGATGCTGCAGCCAGTAAAGTGAGCAAAACGCTGGCTTGCATCCATAGATGCTTCTCAAGCAAATCCCAGGACATCATTCTCCTGTTGTACTCGCCCTTTGTGAGGCCGCAGCTGGAGTACTGTGTCCAGTTTTGCACTCCACAATTCAAAAAGGATGTGGAGAAGCTTGAGAGAGTGCAGAGAAGAGCCACGCACATGATCAGAGGTCAGGAAAACAGACCTTATAAAGAGAGGATGAGAGTCATGGTACTCTTCAGCCTGGAAAAGCGCAGGCTCAGGGGCGATCTGGTGGCCACCTGTAAGTTTATCAGGGGTGTTCACCAGGATCTGGGGGAACATCTGTTCACCAGAGCGCCCCAAGGGATGACAAGATTGAATGGTCACAAACTCCACCGAGAGAGATTCAGGCTGGACATAAGGAAGAACTTCTTTACTGTCGAAGCCTCCAAGGTTTGGAATAGACTGCCGCCGGCGGTGTTTCAAGCACTCACTTTGAACACCTTCAAGACACATTTGTAGGTAACCCGGGCGGTACTCCAAAAGGTACCCCCTCTCCAGTTGAAGGGATCAGAGCAGGTACACAAGCGCTGCGGGAGTGTTTTCCCCAAAGGACGGTGAGTTCGTGCCCGGTGCGCTTGTGCCAATAAACACACAGGGGTGAAGGATCCAACTTAAACTTTATTTCTGCGCAGAAAGTGATGCTTGGCAATCGTTCGCAAAGCAAGCACCCACACCCCAGTGGGCATCTGCCTTATATAGCTACGTAACAGGTTAAACTTGCTGATGTGATGAAATGTGTAGCAAGCCCAGCAAGTAACCCCCCTTCCAGCTCCCCCCCCCAAGTAACCCCCCTTCCAGCTCCGGAACTTTGTTGATACAGCTTTTCCTCTAGCGAGGCCAGCAATTAAACAACTAAGCAACAAGCGATCTCCCCCAGCCTAAACAACCTACTGTATGCCCTGGGTTAGATAAAATACTTTTTCAAAACATACAAAGCTGTTCCTGAAGTAGAAAATGCATAGTAAAAGTTCAGGGGATCTCTGCTGGACATGGCTTCCTGGCTGTCCGTAGGGGTTTAGCCAGGTGCCCCTGAAACAAGGGGTGCTTATCAGGAGCTGTAGGGATTCTCCTCCCCCTATAGAGCACAGCCAGATCAGCACTGGGGACGTAACCATATACCTTTTTAATGAGGGAACATAACAGGCATAATCGGGGGGGGGGGGTATAGAGGACACCACAATGCCCCAAGGGGCAGGATTCAACAAAGTTTAGACACTTACAATCATTGGCAAAAGACAGGGTTAACAAAATATAAAACACAAAACACAAACAACAGAGCAAACAATACTGGTTGGGGAAATATAAAAAAGTCACAAAATACAAAATATCAAAGGACAAAGGAACAGAGGGCCTGGGTCACCTGGAGAAAGGGGGAAAACACAATGGCTCCTGTCTACTGCAAGAAGAATTTCTCTTTGTTAGCTCACTCACCCCAAGTCACCAAAACTGAGATTTGAACTAAGATCTCCTACATAACAGGCAAGAACACTGCCACACAGCTACCATTGCTGGTAGTACACTAAGCTGCTAGGGATCTTGACCTTCCTGGAGCCCCAGCCTCATGTCAAGGTGCCTGGCCTCTGATTGGAGGAGCTGGAAGCCAAGCTGGGAACCCCTCAGGTCACTGCTCAGATCCTCCTGCTGGCCACAGCCTCTTGTAGGGGATCCTGGAGTCCAGCAGGACGCCTCTCCTGCCAGCCACACACCATGCTGCTGAGGGTCCCACTGCTGCCTGCAGGTCCTGCTCCTTCAGGCTCTTCTGGGGCAACTGCTTCCGCCCCACTGGCTCAGCTCTTCGAAGCTCCTTCCTCATAGTCCCTCCCTGGTTTCTCCTAAGTCAGCCGTGCTGTCCCTTTTATCCCCCTCCAGGTGACCCAAGGGGCCAATCAGGGGACATGAGGGGTGAATCTCTGGGCCTGATTGGTGAGGAAAGGGAATCCCAAGTCCTCCAATTGTCTTTTACCCCTTCAAAACCCCTGGACCAAATCATTACCAGATTGGTGAGGAAAGGGAATCCCAAGCCCTCCAGTCATCTTTCGCCCTTTCAAAACCCCTGGGCTAGGTCACTGCCAGTCAGCCCGTCACATGTATATTTATCTTGCTGGGATCCTACGATCCCTGCGGACTTCCTGCCCCTGGGGCAGGGGGCTGGACTTGATGATCCTCTAGGGCCCCTTCTAGCCCGAGTGTCTATGAAATCTATGAAATAGTTGTTAGAAGACTATCCTGGGAAACTGGAGTTGACGGTGTGAATCCCCTTATGGTAAGGGACACCTAGAACCCAGATCACCTAGTTTTTTGGGCAAATACTCTTACCACTAGTGTATTTGGCAAAAGGTGGGCATTTTCTCTTCTGCATTATATATTGAGCTGCGTGTGTGTTCAGCATCAGATTGTTAGGCATGCTCTGACCTTGTCTAAGGAAGTAAGGATTTAGGTAGAGTTTAGGCCCATCTCAATCAATACTGATCTAGAATGTAATGGAAATAAGGCACCAGCATCCTGGATGGCTGATCTGTTTTGCTTCAGAGAATGTGCAGTAGATGAAGTGTAGAGGTCTTGGCATTTTTTCAGGCCAAAACGGAGCCACCTAATGAATCTAGGCACCTAAAGAATTTTACAGCTTCTGAATAGAGTAGGTTTGGATTGGTATTTAAACATGGGGTGTCAAAGATACAGCCCACAGGCTGGAGCTGGGTTGTGGAGCCATATCATCCAGACCCTGTTGCTGGATTCAGTGCCTATGGCACCCTACTCCAGCCAGTCTGGGACTGCAAGCACATGATGCACACTCCAGCTGGTCTGGGGCAGGCACTGTGTGCAGTGTGGGTCCTGGATTGGGCTCCATGTAGAGCAGAGTCTCAGACTTGCCAGACTGGGTGCTGGATCTGGCATATAAGGGAAGAAGGGGGACTCTGGGTTCCTTGCTGTTAGATCTGGCCCTTTCTCCAATGGATCTGGGACTGCACTGCAGGTGGCACCTGCTCCAGCCAGTCCTTAACCTGCACTGCATGTGGCATCTGCCCTGGATAGAGTGGACAGCAAATGTAGCTTACTCTCAGTCTAACCAGAGCAGGTGCCACATGTGGAGGAATCAGAGTGGTGAGGTTGAGTGCTGTGAGGGCTGAATATGGAATACAGGGGTCTGTTTTTACTATAAAAAATTACTATGTAGCTTGTACTGTTGCAGAGAACACCTCATAAATGTAAAACGCGTATGATGAATGGTGTACTCTCTGTCTGAGATTGCAGTAATAAACAAGGCCTATGATGTCAGCTGTCCCATTTGGTTTTAATCAAAGAATGCAATGCGGTGTTAACTCTGTCAACACTGTTAATAATTTCACTGATTATCAAAGAATGTAAGGAAGATCAAGGCAAGGTACAGACATTACACAACAACTGGCCTAAGTACTTGGAAATTGTTCTAAATCTGTAGCCATACAGAAGTTTGCACATAGAGGCTAAATACAGACAGTCAAAAAGCCTGAGGCTGAATCGGTTCAGTCTTTGCAGGTTAGTCTAAACTGCACAGATTAAATTGAAACAGAAGTGAACAGACATTTACCTTTGATTCAGGAAATGCAGCCATGTGCCTGCAGTGGCTCAGACCAGAGGCTGATGGGCACTAGAGCGTGGCTTTCTGGCATATAGCCAGTATGGGCTGTGTGTTCACTTCCTTTTCCCACTTCCCCCAAGGTCTCTGGGATTTGCAGTCCAAAATCACAACAGCAGGACTTTGTAGGTTTGCTCATCACTTCATAGTTTCATAGTTGGTAGGGTCAGAAGAGATCTGAGCAGATCATCAAGTCCAACCCCCTGCCATGGGCAGGAAAGAATGCTGGGGTCAAATGACCCCAGCTAGGTGATTGTCTAGCTTCCTTTTGAAGACCTCCAGGGTAGGAGCAGGCACCACTTCCCTTGGAAGTTGGTTCCAGATCCTAGCCACCTTGACTGTGAAGTAGTGCTTCCTGATGTCCTCTTCCTGCTTCCAGGTTCCTCTGGGATTTGTAGTCCACTGTTTTAGCCAGCAGTAAGTTAAAGTGGGGGAAGGAGTGTTTATCCCCCTTCCCTGGCTCCAAACCCCAGCCAGTGTTTGCCTGGGGGGGGGGCAGCCCCCACCCTGGAGACTGGCCTGCATTCACAGCTGGGTTTACCACCCCCCCAATCCCCTTGTCAGCTAGCCCCCACTGCTCCAGCTAGGGACCAGAGGGGTGGGGCTAGCCCTGCTTTCTTGAGCAGAGCCCAGCCCAGGGCTGAAAAACATGCAGGGGGACTGTGATTTAATTTGAACCAGGAAGGGGTCTGGGAAAGAAGTTTCATAAACTGCTTTGACCCAAATCAGTTAAGTCTGATACTTACTACATTCAGCCAGGTTTATCTTAAACTAGTTTCAGACATTTTGAAATTGGTTTATGTGCACTGAGCTTCTGTTCTGTTTCAGGTTTAAACCAGTTTCTGATGACTTAAACCAATTTGTTATTTCTGTCCCTAGCCAGACTGGTCTAAAAATGGCAGAACCCAGCCCAAGATAGACCTGGGTTGCTGCGCACTCAAAGTTAATCAATTTAGGTTAGACTAGTGAATTGAATTTCTGTAACAGATGCCCTAGTGATTCAAGTTAGATCATTGTCTTCTAACATCTCAGGTTCCTTTGTAGGCCCCACAACCCTCCCTCCTCTGACAGGGAAATGCATTAGCACTTAGCCTGAACTTGGCTGCTTCAGCCAAGCACCCCCCAGGGCCCACCCCCAAGCTTTCCCAGAGCTGAGTCAGCACAGACCCTTTCCACAGCCCTGCCTCCTGCCTCCAGCCATTTGTCAGCTGCAGGTGGGAGGGGGGGAGGGCTGAAGGGAGGTATCTGTGTTCCCTGCATGAGCCCTGGGATTCGGTACCTGTGTCCCCAGGCCATGCCCCCACACCCCATCACAATGCACCCCATGATATACACACAGATCTGAAATGGAGCCCAGGAGAACCCCTGTGCTTGGGTGTAGTTCCACAGACTGCAACCATGGCTCCTGCATACCCACACAGCAGGTGGGCACAGTCCCATGGACTGCAGCCCTGGCTCCTGCACACCCAGCCATGCATGAGTGCAGACCCATGTACGGCAACTCTGGTTCCTGCACACCACATCTCAGTGGCCAGAGTCAGGCACCCTGCCACCCAGACCCCAGCATGCCGCCCCACCCCAGGCAGGAGCTGGTGTAGGCAACTTGTCTCTGGTGGTCAGGGTGGTAGGGGCAGCACATTGGGACGGGCCTGCATGGAGGCAACCCTGTGACCTCTGTGGCTCAGCCAGTGTCTGCAGGTACCTGGGCACCTGGGGTGCTGCATTTTTGGCTCGTAGCTACAGGGTCCCAGAGTACTAGGGCTAGGGGCATTGGGTGGGGGAGAATTGAGCATCCAAACGGGCAAGCAGACAGATGCTGCTGGAAACTTCAGGAGCAGGCAGGGAATGCATTGACATGGCAGGAGGTTGGGGATGTGCTCACTCATGCTTGTCAGCCAATCAGGAGTGGACCAGGCAGTTGGCTGTCCCTGGCATTCTCTGGTAGCCCATGGAGCTTGTGGGGCCTTCTGGGAAGTGTGCAAGAGTGCCCTCAACCTGCTGGCCTTAGCCAGTACAGGCAGACTGCATTTCCACCCCCACCTCCACCAAAGGGTGAACATATGTTCTGTTTGCTACTGATGTAACCTAGGCTGCTTACAGAAACCCATATAAGTTAGATTGATTCCTCCTCAGGCATTTTGAACATCTGTACCTGGCCCAAGGGGGTATCCTATTATACAGACCTGTTTATCCTAAACTCATGACAGAGCTATGAGCTAGAACGTAGAGGTTTTAACATCACCCATTGAGGTTTCAGGTGGTTTAATTTTTCTGAGGCGGAGGTCAGGTCCTAAAGTTTATATAAAAAAATATATCAAAAACTGTATTGAAAGATGCACCTCTATTAAATCCACTTCTTTAAAAAAGCTGGGCTTTCCCAAATGAAACATTGCTAGACCCGATTGGTTCTCAGACTTGCCAAAATGTCCTCATTCCTTCTGCTGTTCAGGAACTTGATAAGCAATATCAGTTAGCCATTTCCTCCTACATTAAAAAAAAAAAAAAGGGAACCAGACCCTTTCCTGTCATTTTGTTTCTCTGTGACCATAGCAATTTAGGAACCATAAAATATAGGGTAAAATTAGCTACTAACTCAAAATGTCTATTTGAAAACAGTTCTCTGAATTGCTCCTGGGAAATTTAGTGCCTCTCTCCTTAAAATATGTTGGCAGAATTCCAAAGGGTATTTCAGAAGTTATTGCAGAATCAATGAAATTCACTATAGCCTTGAGCATATTTTTACTGGGTGGGAACTAAATCATGCAAGCACATGTCCTGAACATTACATAGTGCCAGTGAGTGCTTTGTACCAACAAATAAACCAAAGGGAAGGGTTGTTGTTAAATGTTTTAGTATCAACATTCCAGAGCGTTAAACTGGCACACACAACTGAAATCTCACCACTGAATAAGGAATACAAAGATTTTTCAGGCTCATACATTTTGAGGGTTTTTTCAGATGCTTTATGAAAATATATGTTTGTTTAAAACTGGTTCTGGCTGCTTCAGTACATTAGGGATTTTAACTTTTCACTGCATGACTCTGCAGAGCTCAGTTACAAGGGTAAAACGGTAGCAAATGCAGTTCACCTTCTCAATTCTCATTTTCTTTAGTTTTAAATGCTCCGCAGTCAGAGCTGGTATTTTTGGAAAAAGAATGGAAGATGGAATGTCACACACCTCCACTCCAGATTAAAAAAAACCCCAGACTTGCTAGTTCCCTGACTCATGTCTGTCATTCTCATGCCCTTCTCTGCCCTGATCTTAATGAACAACATAATCTCACTTTTTATAAATGAATGCAATTATGTGTGCAGCTGAGAAAACCAGGAATGGTTCTGTTTTCAGGAGATGTCTCTGTCTGTCTTAGAGAACTATTTTCCCTGCTTTTTTGTAAATCTGAAGAGAATGCTTACAGGAACTGGTCATGAATTTCTAATAACACTTCTGTATTAATACTCATTAATCAGATAAACTGTTTTCTGGAAAAGTTCAGTTTTGATGAATTTCCTGACTTGGAAGATTTTTTCCCTGAAAAGAACCCTGACATTTTCCAAAAAATCTATTATTGACAACTAATAAAAAGTTTTATTTTAATAATATTTTGTTTAGAAATATTAGTCAATTTATTCTAGATTGCTAAAAATAAGTTAAAAAATAAAAGACTGACATCAGATTAATTTGGTTTCCTATAATAAACATGAAACATTTTGAAACACACACATTTTTTTTCCAGATTTTCAGCTTGCAAAAATATTAGAGAGAGCTTATGTCCTTTCTTATGTTCTCAGGAAAAAATGCCAGTCTCTTGAAAGTTCTTGCATGACAGAAAGCTGTTTTCCACTAAGCTGCAGGCCACTTGACCTGTGGAGCTTGACAGAAGGAAGGGCAAACCCATGAGCACTTCAAGCACCACCTCAAAATATAATGTCCTACTACTCTGGGGAGCCGGAGGAAAAGCAAGGGCAACATTGGACCCCTGTTAAACCAGATGGGACAACTGACAACTGATGCCCAGGAAAAAGCAAATTTGCTAAATGGGTAATTTGCATCAGCTTTTCACCAGTCCCATGGGACGCCCCTGCCCACTGGGGGCAGGGAGGCCCGGGTGAGGGAGATTCCTTGCCCTCCGTCAAAGCTGACCTCATAAAGGAACACCTTGACAGGCTGGATACCTTCAAATCAGCCGGCCCTGACGGTTTACACCCAAGGGTACTCAAGGAGCTGGCAAGCATCATAGCCTAGCTCCGGGCACGGATCTTTGAGAACTCCTGGTGCTCTGGTGAGGTGCCCAAAGATTGGAGGAGGCCAATGTGGTGTCTATCCTCAAGAAGGGGAGGAAAGTAGATCCAGCAAACTACAGGCCCATCAGCCTGACCTCTATCCTGAGGAAGGTCTTGGAAAAGATTATCAAAGAGGCCATCCTTAATAGACTAGCCGATGGCAATACCCTGAGGGATACCCAGCATGGGTTTGTTGCGGGTAGATCTTGCTTGACCAATCCCATTTCCTTTTATGACCAGGTGACCTATCACCTGGACAAGGGGCAAGAGATTGATGTCATATACCTTGACTTTAAAAAAGCTTTTGATCTGGTATCCCACGATCACCTCTTGGCAAAACTGGCTAACTGCAGCCTCGACCTCACCACGATCTGCTGGCTGGGGAATTGGCTCCGCAGTAGGACCCAGAGGGTGGTGGTTGATGGAAGTCAATCATTGTGGTGTGCTGTGACCAGTGGGGTCCCTCAAGGCTCTGTCCTTGGGCTTATACTTTTTAACATCTTCATCAAAGATGTAGATATTGGTGTCAGAAGCAGACTGGCCAATTTCACCGACAACACCAAACTCTGGGGTAAAGCATCCGCACCTGAGGACAGGAGGGTGATCCAGGCAGACCTTGACAGGCTCATAAAATGGGCGGATGAGAACGTGATGGTGTTTAACACTGAAAAATGCAAGGTTCTCCACCTTGGGAGGAAAAACCTGCAGCATGCACATAGGCTCAGCAGTACTACACTGGTTAGCACTACAGATGAAAGAGACTTGGGGGTCATGATTGACCACAAACTGAACATGAGCCTTCAGTGTGATGCTGTGGCTAGTCAAGTGGGCAAAACACTGGCCTGCATCCATAGATGTTTTTCAAGCAAATCCCAGCACGTCATTCTCCTGTTGTACTCACCATTGGTGAGGCTGCTGCTGGAGTACTGTGTCCAATTTTGGGCTCCACAATTCAAAAAGGATGTGGAGAAGCTTGAGAGAGTGCAGAGGAGAGCCACACACATGATCAGAGTTCAGGAAAACAGACCTTTTTGATGAGAGGGTGAGAGCCATGGGACTCATCAGCCTGGAAAAGCGCGGGCTCAAGAGCGATCTGGTGGCTATTTCTATTAATAGAAATATATTTCAAATAAAGAAATTGTAAGTGTATTTGCAAAAGCTAAATTTTTCAGATTTTTTTTATACACACACATTCATTTCCAAAGCTATCATAGTATTGAACAATTTAGACCCTACTGAAATCTCAGATTATGCAAGTCTTTTGGAATCTTTGAAACTTGAGATACTTCTTTTTCACTGTTTGCATGTTTGAAGAAACAGCAGGTGTGTTTTGAAAATCGAGTTGTTTGTGTTAAAACTTAGTAAAAGTCAGATAATGGGTGATGTTTCACTGCCCAGCACTTTCCCAGGTTTCTTGTTTTTAAAAAAATTGAATTTTCACTATTTTATGAATTTTATTTTAATTTTTATTGCTTATTTTATTTTATGAATATTCATTCATAAGGAATGAATTAAAATGGAAAATGTGAGGCCTTAGTGTCCAACACAACTCCCATTCGAATCAATGGACAACATTCCACTAATTTCAATGAGAGTCACTCAGATGGGATTTTTTTCTTTCAGATTTTAATAGAATCTGATTTCCTCTGTTACATTTTTACCAACTTGCATAGACATGTTCGTTAAGATGACAAACAACCTCATCTGACTTTGTGGCTGCACCTTAATCTCATGAGAATGTGTACATGTACACGCACGCACGCGCGTGCACACAGACACACAGATGCATATGTATATGTTTATGTTTATACATTTATGTTTCCTTTAGATCTCTCAGAAGGATTCATCACTGAATAAAATGTCAACGTACAGCATTCAAAAATCATCTAATCAAACCGGTAATGCTGCTGCTGTTTTATTTTCCTACTTTCAAAGCATTTAAACTATTGCAGAAACAATGAGTTCTTCTTATTGCATTTATGCAGTATATGATTGATTCAAGTGCTATTTAGCCCTGTTTATTCTCATTTAAACAGGGTCCCTTCCTCCCCATGACCATATTCTAAGAAGGGCAGACTAATTATTTGAACGGGCAATGCAAATGAGGATCCACTTGGGAGGCAGAAGTTGCAGAACTGTTTGATTTTTATCAGCACTCTTTCTGGCTGAAGGGCTGTGTATGCCAACATCACAAAAAGAAGGTGGTGATGAGGAGAGAGAAACAGCAGGGTCAGAGATGCTTCCTACTTGCTGGTGCCTGTGGTTACTATGGAGACTAAGGAGCAGCCCAGTGAGGGACACGGTGAGCAGCTGTTTAAGGAAGCAAAAGATCAGGCAATGGGCAAAGGATGTTTTACTGAGAGAGAGAAGAAAGGGCTGCTCCTTGGAACTTCATGGCTAAGTACAGACAGTCAAAAAGCCTGAGGCTGAATTGATTTGATCTTTGCAGGTTTTCTTAAACTGCATAGATAGATAGGGCTAGGGAAAATATGGCCCATGGGCCAGATCCAGCCTATGGAGGACTCTGTCCAGCCCGTGGTGGGTGCCTTGGTCCCACTTGGCCCAGGTGCCATCTGGCTTATGGTATGTCCTAGCACCCCCTGAGCACACCATGTGATTGGGGCAGCTCTGCAGCTACACTACCTTTCTAGGCAGCCCAGGTGGCAGCAGCTCCTTCTGGCTGCCGCCACTGCTGGCCCCAGCCCCGCGGTGCTGGCGGGGACCCATGCACATAGCCACGCCCCCAGCCTGCCCCATGTCCACTCTGGACTTGCCTACCCATGCTGAGCATTAGCAGCACTGGCAGCAGTTAGGCAGAAACTGCAGCTCAGCACAGGGGAAAAGCAGCCCCTTCTCCTGGCTGCTGCTGGGACCTTCTTGCTGTAGCTATCCGGAGCCCTGCCTGGGCTACCCTATGGCTCCTTTGTGCTGCCACTGTTGCCCCACTGGGTGGCCCAGAGGCATCAGTGTTAGTGACAGAGAGGAGCTACAGGACAGCCTGGGTGCAGGCTCCAGGTGGCTGCAGCAAGAAGGGCCTGGCAGCGGGGGAGGGGCGCTGCTGCTCAGCATGGGAGGGTGGTCCAGAGTGGGCATGGGGTGGGCTCCATGCGTAGGTCTTGGCTGGTTTGCTCTGGTTGGGTTGAGTCTGGAGCAGGCATAGGGTGGGGTCAGGGCTGGGGCTGTGAGCTGTTGGCGGTGGTGGGGAGGAGCTGCAGAGTGCATGAACTCTGGGCTATAGTGGGGTGGGGAGGTGCTGACCAGCTGGCGGGGGGTGTGCATGTGTGTGTGGATCCCCCTCCCCCCCCACCATATGCACACCCTCTCCCCCACACACAATCAAACCCCCCACAAACACCATACCCACTCATACCCTCCCCCACACCCTCCCCACAGCCCCTTCCTGCACACACACCCCACCATACCCCACCACACATACTTCCAGCCCAACTACACCCTACACACAATATACAAGAGTAAGCCTTTATTTTGAGCTATTATGCAATCACCTCTCTATATACTATGCAAACCCACACAAATAAGGGCAACAATACTTTTGGAAATATAATATATTATATTATAGTAGATGTTTGATTTTTAGTATATGATTTGGGGTTTTTTTGATTCAAAGATGGTAAATCCCTCTTCTCAAAAGAAGTACTTCCGGGGGCAAAGGAGGGACTTCTGGTGGCAAAAGTTGGCGGTTAGGGCACCAGGATTTCCAGCCCCAAGATGGCAACTGGGTGGGGCACCTGTCAAGGGGCAGACCTACTGTTGCGGGCCTCGACAGTTCACCAAAACTTGTTAAGCAGCCCTCCAGTCGAAATAATTGCCTTCCCCTGCTCTAGCACCCCCTGGCTCCTAGCCTGAGCCACTGCAGGAATGTGGCTGCATTTCCAGAATCAAAAGTGAATGTCTATTCACTTGCAAATCAGTTCAATCTAGGCAGATTAGACTAACCTGCAAAGATTGAATCAAGTCAGGCTAGGGCTTTTTGAATGTCTGTACTTTACCTGTGTGATAGGTTATTCTGGGGCAGGGAAAATTCTAAATCTTTCACACTGACAGTGTTTCACTTTGTGTAAATAAATATTCCCTGGGACAGAAGTGGCCAACCTGTGGCATTCATACTGGCCTCTGTGTGAGGCATATAGCAGAAAGAGAAGGGAGCACAGCAGCAGATAGGGCAGGGAGCAGAAAGCAGAGTAGCAAATTGGGAAAGGAGAGGAGATTGGAGTGGCACTTGGGGAGGGTCTAGGCTTAATCTGTGGTGCACCTACCTAAAAGGTTGGGTCCTACTGCCATTGGACATGGACTAGAAATCAGGACGCCTGTCCTTTCAGTAAGCATCCTATCACCAGCCTAAAAATATCTCGGATCCAATTTCTTTCTGATTCAGGGCAGGGATTTGAATCAAGATTTCCCACAATCACTGGCGATTTGTAGGGAGGGGGTGCATGTGCACCCCCTGATTGTGGTGGTGCACCCCCTATGAAAAGGTGCCGCCAATACTGTCAGCAGTGCCTGCAGGTGGTTGCCACTCACCACCACCCCCACTATCACTGACACCGCCGGCGGCATCTGCGGGTGGTCACCAACCCCTGGTGGGCACTCACCACCCTGCCCCCCTCACCCCGCTGCTGACAGCGCTGGCAGCATCTGCAGGAGCTCACCGCTTACTGCTGCTGTGTTCCCACTGTTGCCATGCACCCCTAGCTGCTGAGGGCATGTGTCATTCATGCCCACAACTTGGGTAAGAGTCTTAATTCACTGAGTTTCAGGAAATAAGTGAGTCTCCTTCAAGTCCTTCTGTTGACACTGTTCCACTTGGTATAAAATAATTAATGAGTCAGAATAAGGCCGGTAGTTAGGATTCTTGCTTGGGAGGTAGGACCTAGATTTTAGTCCCTCCTCAAGGGAAAGTGATGTTTTCTTTTAATATAAAGTGTAACAGTATCACAGGAAAGATGTAGAACTTTTATTACCCCAGCATACACTGTAGTCTGAGAGTAAGGGCACACTCCCAGGATATATGGGTTCTAAATCCCCTTAGGTGTAGAAGAGAATTAAATTTGGACGCTTTGTATCCTAGATGAATGCTCTAACCACTGACCTATTTGGCAAATGTGAATACTGCTGTGCCTCCATATGTTTTTCTCCCGGCTGGAACTCTGGCAAACTCTTTGAATAGTTTCAGGGCCATCAAAACTCCATTTTTTTCAGCTAATGGAAACTTTCCAGAAATAAAAAATCATTCTGATCTATACATTTTAGATACATGGGTTTGGATCTGAAGCAAAAAGTTTTCCCTGTATCTTCCCATCCCTTTTGCACTGCTCAAGGACTGCAAGAAAACTAGAGCAAAACATATACATTAAAACTGTAATACACTTAATTTGAATCTGGGATATATGGGAAAAGGGCTGTACCATGAGAATGGAGTCGTATTTGATTTAGAGCCATATTCTCTTTCACTTTTCTGTGCTTAATACCATTTGCTTAGCTCCATAAGTGCCAAAAACGTATGCAAATTTTAGTTTCTATTTCTATTTACATATCTGTGCTTCCCTTGTGTTTGCCTTCTGAATGGGATCAAAACTAAAGTCTCCACTTTGGGCATTTGCAGTATAATGTAACAAACGTGCACAGTTTCAGAGTGCTTTTAACATAGCTGATCCTGCAAAAATGTAACCCTTGACTGATGAAATATCAGATGGGGTGCTCTAAGGCCCCCTGGTTAACCTGGCTCTAAGATTAATTTTGGGCAATTCTGCCTGCATCCAATGCAGCTTTGTGAGCTGGTGAACATCAGCCCAGCCCTGCCTCTGGGGGTGTGACAGAGAGAAGACAGAAGGCCTCTGTCTTCTTCCCACACAGCATGGGAAGATGGGGGTGGGGGAAAGAAGCCCCCCCCATGCTTGCCCCCCCTCAGCTACTCCTGCTGGTGTCTGGGGTGCAACCAGGCCAGGCCCATGAGGTGGGGGTGCTCTGTTTCCACCCGTGCCCCAGCTCTGGGTATGGCAGCCTCTGCCACTGTCAAGAGGCTTGTGCAGGGGGAGGGAAGCACCCCCCCCCCCCCCCCTGTGGGCCTAGTTTAGCTTCCCCCAAGACCTCAGCAAAGGTAGTGGGGAGGGGACATGCACAGCAGTGGAGACTCCGTCCCTCCCCTCTCCTGCCCCAGTCACTACTGAGAGTTGCCAGCTTGGTGTGTGTGTGTG
>NW_005842624.1:204470-209014 GCF_000455745.1 Alligator sinensis | reverse complement strand
GGGGTCCAGAGGAGGGGCAGGGCTGGGAAGAGGATTATTTTGGCAGCCTCCTGGGAGGCATAGCCCAAAACACCTTCCAGCTCTCCTCTTAAAACTGTCCCAACTTCCAGAAAGAAAGTGAAAGGGAGTGTGGTTCAGTAAGGTGGACATTGCCTTGCAAGAGAGAGAGAGACCTGGATTCTGGTCCCAGGTATTGCTCTGTCCCACAGTGGGGTAGCAGCTATCCCACTGCCATATATTCATTTTATCCAATGAATATTAAATTCAAGCTGCAGAAAGACGATCAGAGCAGGGTTTTGAGCAGGTGGGTCAAACTCTTTTGGCCCCATGGGCCGGATGAGGGTCTCTGGGCCAGTCTGCAGGCTGGATCTGGCCATGCCAGAGCCAATGGACAGGGCCAGTCCAGTGGGATGCCACATGCAGTATGTTCCCTATGCTTGGCCCCTGTTCTGAAGGCAATATGTACTAGCCCTGCTCTGGGGCTTGCACTGCAGGTAGTGTGGGCTGGACCCAAAGCTGCAAGCCCCAGAGCTTCGGGGCTGGCATGGGGCACATGCCACATGCAGCACCCCACTGGACTGCAGCTCTAGGGCCTACCAGGATTAGGTCCCAGACCATCCATGCTCTCCAGAGCCAGTATGCAGGACTGGCCAGTTGGGTGTTGCATGCTGTGTGCACCCTGTGTCTGCCACCTGTGCTACAAGCTACACCTATGGCATTGGGTCTAGCCTGTATACCAGACCAGCTCTGTATGCCCCACACCATGTGCAGGGTTAGTATGAGATCCACGGACCAGATCATGAAGCTCCATGGGCCAGTTCCAGCCCATGGGCCATAAGTTTAACTCCTCTGGTTTAGGGCATATAAAGGTGAAGCAGGATTTGGCCATTACTGTACAAATGCAAGTTAATCAACTAGGTGCAATGGCCTATTTAAAAATAAACATAAGGTTAATATTATTGGCTTCTGTCTTCTTGTGAGCTTTTATTTAATTTTTGTGTGTTAATGTAAGGTTAAATGTTTTCAATTATTTAACTTGAGATAGATTCAGAATCCAAATGGACTTTTAAAGTAATATCTTATTCACTATATGCAACTAGGATAAAATGTTCCACATACCAGGCCCAGTATTGTTGTTGCTTTGGGTGTACCGATGTTCACAAAAAACCCCAGACATTTGAAGATACACAGGAGACTGTAGCTGACATGGAGCACAGCCATGTTAGGGATAATTTGAGGGAGTCCGTTGCTAAAATTCCATGATGAATTCCTTGTTTCGGATGGAGTTCACTGTTCTTGCAACTGGTAAATAATCCTTCCTGAAGATGATTTTATCCCTGAGGCTTATAAAAATACTTTTGAAGAGCATTTTTTTGTTTAGATTGCAGAAGATTATATCAGATGTAAGGTATTTAAGGAACATTACTGGGAGGGAACTCACTATTCTCTCCAAAAAGTAGTTAAGAACCTCATTTTCAGTTTTCAAGTGCTGTGCAGTTTTTCATACTTATTACTGTACTCTTGAACCCTGCTGTACTCGTAATGTGCTCGGTGTTCCCCAGGAGCAAAGTGTAAATATTTATAATAAATACACGTAATATGGATTTCCTTGCTAATTGATACTGCCTCCTTGCTGGACTGCAGTTATAAGATAATAAATTTGTTCAAACTGGAAGAAAAATAAATAACTTCCCACCTCTTCTACCCACCTGCCTTTTCCTGCCCAGACTGCAAGAAGTAAGGTGCAAATTTTTAAAAGTGACAGTAATTATAATCATTGTAGTAACTTAAGTTAGAATGTAATGAGTTCAGCATTACTTGACGCCTTTAAACAAGATGTAATAGCCCAACCCCTATGGGTGGGTGGTCCAGTGACTCAAATTTTATCCTTGAGCTTCATGTGCCTCTGCAACTGGTCCCAAAAGTAGTAGTGGGCACAATATGTAAGTTCATACTGCTTCCAAGATGCTTCTGGATAGCAGTGCTTACAAGTAGACTCTGCCCATTCATTTCCGCACACTTGTACTGAATTTGGTAGTGAATCCCTTCTCGGGGTTCCCTCTGCAGCCAGTCCTAAGGCCTCTTGAGAGGAGAAGCAAATGGGCAGGTCCCAGGAGGCAGTACTGGGAACACGATGGGCATATCCAATGTGGCTCACAGCTGGGGGTTTTTCAATTGAATTTTCTATATAAAACAGAACTCCATCTTTGTACTCCACATTGTTCCTTTGCTTTAGAAAATATTTTCTGAAGAAGTGACTCTAGGTACTCTCCCTTAAAGTAAACACTTGGCTACTTTGTTCTATTTGCACTCTCTTCCTGGTTACTTATTTATAGTTCTTTGCACTTGTCATTGCACTTGAAGTCTTTGGTTTCCCCTTCTTGCAAGTCACAGCAGAACACCAAAATTCATGCGTGACAAATAAATACAACAGTTTTGGCATATCCCATATTTATTCAAATTCAAGATGAGGTTTTTTTCCCTATTTAACATGGGGGAAAGAAGCCCCTTGTCTTGGATTTGAAATTTGGGTGCCAGGTGGCTGATGTGGCTCTGACTCGGGGTCAGAGTTGGAGTTGGAGTCAGAACTGCAGCTGCTGCCCACACCCCACAGCATATGCTTCCCTGTCTGCCCCCACTGTTGCTGTCTCTGCTTCCCCACCTTCCTGTCCCTGCCACTGCTTACACTTACCCCTCTGGCTTCTGCATAGCTCTAGCCGCACTCCTGCCCTAGCCATGGAGCACGTGGTTGCTGTGACCTCAGCCCAGCCATGAAGCAGTGTCAGTGGCAGCAGCTCCAAGGCCCAACCTAGAGCTGATGCCACTACAACAGATGATGTGGGCAAGCAGAGGCTGTGAGGGGTAGTAGGGAAGCAGAGGCAGTGGCAGGGGGACAGAGACTGTGGGGCAGAAGTGAGTGGAGGCAGAGGCTGTGGGGAGGGGCAGGAAACAGAAGGGACTGGGCAGAGGTGGGGAGGCAGGCACCAGGGTGTATAGGCAGGAGGCAGGGCAGATGCTGGGGTGCACAAGGGTAGGATTACTTGACTCCTCTGCCACCTTCCTCTCTGCCACTGCTTGCCTGTGGGAGGGACAAAATTAATCCAACCCTCCAATAATTAGATTCTAGACACAGAAGATGATAAAATTATAAATGTGGTATTCGCTTTGTGGGGAGACTAGACCTGTCTATACATAAAGAACTCAACCAAATATTTTCAATCTAAATATTTTTTTGTTAACTCCATCGATTTTAGTAATAGGCTACAGGGGCCTCTGTCTTGGTTGCATCACAGTAAGGTACTTGTTAGTAAATCATGGAACATAGGAAGAGAATGGGTTGAACTAAAAATGAACTGCAGATTGATAGCACCTGCATCTTCATTGCTTGATGTTAAGGAAGCCTTGAGCTCCACCTGTGATGTTGAAAGATTCAGTTCTTGCCATGAAACGTATACCATAAGCTTTCCCAGGAACAAGAATTTCCAGTGCTATTTTAAGATTTTGAAAATATCACGCACATTTTCAGTAGCTGTTTCTCTACATTTATAGATATCAGAAATCCTTCTGTTGCAGTTAAAAGTAGACAACAGGTTATTCAAGATAACAACAAGCGAAGGACTTTGTTGCAAGATAACAGCTGGATAAAGAAGAGATCTGAGGAGGAAAAGTAAGAGCGATAGTGTACAACATATTTCTCCTGATTGCAGGTTAACATCTTGTATTCCTTTGCCTTGATTTGCTGTCTGATTTTTTGCATGTACAACCTTTTACTAACTGGATCTGTGCTTGTGTTTGAATGTATTGACACAGCCATGTGAGGCACTGACTGCCTTCTGCCCAGTGCTAACATAACTAGCCTCCATTTTTATTTTAGTGGGGTATGTAGCATTTTATAAGGCTGATGTCTCACAGGATTTGAGGATTAAAAATGACAGAGGGTGCACTCCTAAATGCTTTGATTGCATGAATATTTAATTGTTAGGTCTGCAACACAGTGAGTAATTAAAGGTGGTATATCCCATTAAGTAACTTAATTACATCAAGACTGCTACTTTAAATGTAATGGTGCCCTAATTATTACATTATATTGTTATAATACCTAGAATCCCCAACTAAGATCAGGCCACTATCGCACTGGTTGCTATATAAACAGATTCCTCTGTGAAAGAGTTTACACAATCAGTAGAAGCAAGACCTGTACTCCGTGGAATTACCATGATGTAAAAATGGTGCAAGATCTGAATTAGGACACAAGTCTTTGTCAAGAAATTATCTTATTGCTTTAAGATATCTCTATTATATTTATGTCCTTAAAAACTGTTTGATTTGTAATCAATAATCTGCCTTTTAAAAATTGTAGCACCGATGAAAATTATGGGAGGGCTGTCCTAAACCAATACAAATCCCAAGATGGCTTACACAGGTACAGTAGCTTTTCTATACCTCTTTGAAATTATAATGTCAGAGATAAAGGGAAAGGCACATGCTTGTAATAAACATCATTTTATATGGAGAGCTTGTTTTATTCAGTTTGCGCCCATTCC